>NC_057807.1:447174794-447288186 GCF_018294505.1 Triticum aestivum | reverse complement strand
CTTTGCCCTTGGAGATTTGGGTGAGCCAATGGCATTTCCAGATTGTGTGGTTGGATGGCTTTGCGCCACTATGGAACTTGTAGGCGGCATCGAGGGTTTGCTCATATGAAAAGGCGGGCAGCCAAGCTGGCTTGCTGCCCTTCTGACTCTTGGCTAAGGGTTGCCGGAAGCTTGCTTCCCTTCTGACTCTTGGCTAAGGGTTTCCCTTCCGGCTGCTGGTCTTCGACTATTGCCACTTGCCGGCTGGTGGAAGCGGGCATCGGGGCTTTGCGCTTGTTGTCGTTCTGCTGCTGGCACCGACTGGAGTTGCCAGCCGGCGTTCTGGGAGCCGGGGGGAGCACCTTCCCAGAGGCGTCCACCCGGAGCTCCGACTTCATGGAGGAGTCGGCAGTGGCGTACTTGTATGCTATGATCAGCAGCTCGTCGAGTGTTGCCGGCTCGTCGCAGAGGAGTCGGTGCTTGAGGAGGGTGCCTTCTCTGCACCCGGCGGTGAAGTATTTTATGGCTTGAACCTCGTGCACCCCTTCGCAAGAGTTGCGTAGCTCAGCCCACTGCGTCAGGTAGTCGCGAGTGGACTCGTCGGGGCCTTGGACGCATAGAGAGAGCTGATGGGGCTTGGGCAGCCGCTTGTAGGTGCTGGTGAAGTTGCGGATGAAGACTTCGATGAAATCTACCCAGTTGTTGACGCTGTAGGGTTTGAGGCTGTTAAGCCAGGTTCGGGCCGTGCCCTGAAGCATGAGGGGGACGTATTTCATGGCGACGCGCTTGTTGCCGTTTGCTATGCTGACTGCGGTGGAGTAGTCCACCAGCCAGTCTTCAGGCTTCACGGAGCTGTTGTACTTGGGCGTGTATCTTGGGAGCGAGAACCCTTTGGGGAAGGGCTCATCGCGTATGCGAGGGCCGAAACAAGGCGGGCCGAGTGCGTATTCTTCTTCTAGCGCCAGGAAGAGATTCAGTCGGTCGATCCGATGGCGGGCATCGTTTTCTCCAATTCCTTCATGGCGGCCCAACCGGTCGCCGAGTGTCGGGTGCTCGATAGGTGGCGGGGAAGCATACCTCTCCCTTCGAGGTGGAGGAGGAGGCAGATGATTGTTTCGCTGCTCCACGGCTTGCGGGCGACCGTCTTGGTCGCGCTCGATGGTGATGCGCGTCTGGTTGCGGCTGGCAGGCAGCTCAAAAGTCCCACGCACCTACACAAACAAACAAAGAACTCGCAACCAACGCAATAAAAGGGGTTGTCAATCCCTTCATGTGTCAGGACCCCGACTCAATGCCACATCGATCTAGCATGTAACACCTCATATCACTTTGCGGCCTCACGCACGGTATCCCCACGGGTGTCGCCTTACCTTTTCCCAGGACCGTTTGCACCTTTTGGCACACGTATATGATAGTGTCGCTAGCATCCATATGATAAGGAGCCCGGGTTGACATGGCTAGTCATAAACCCAAAGTGGCACAAACTTACAGGGACAGGCATCCATGACCCAGCATCGGACGTGTCGATCATCAGCGAGTGAATCTAGGCTGTAGCACTGGGCTAACAGGACTCCGGTGAACCGGGCTGTAGCGGGCTAACATGACTCCGGTATTCATCGCCTGACATTTCCCCGAAGGGACAGACACAGGAACGAAGAAGGACACATGCCGGACAGCCTAAGTGTTCCGGAGCAGTAGCACGCTACCATGGCTTAGTGGAAGCACTAGGAGGCATTTCCCGATAAGAGAGGCTACTAAGGATAAACAACTAGATAGTCAGATCCCACACATAGCAATACACATTACACGTACGCTTAACATGCAAGTATGTGCTGTACAATATGGCATCACAGCATAACTCAACAACTCATATAGATAAGGCTCAAAGAGCCATCATAGCATTTATTGCAAACAGGGGTCACAAGACCCATCATACAGAGCATACAAGCAACAAGCGGAAGTATTACATGTCTGGGTACAGACATCTACAAATGAAAAAGGCTGAAGAGCCTGACTATCTACAACATCCGATCAAGATCGTAGCTGAGGTACAAGTTTCACAGCCCTAGAGTTTGTTTGCAAGTAGTTGCATAATCATCCATGCATCATGTCTAAATTTATTGGAAACTTGAAATGGGGATGCTTAAACCCTAGCACCAAATGAATTCAACTAGGGTCAAAAAAAATCTTTTTCATTGAACTCAAAATGCCCTCTAAAAATGTTCAACATTTCTGGTTTGAGGTGAAAGCATCTACCAAAAATGGTTTATATTTTTGCTGGACATATTGGGCTCTGAATTAAATCATACTCTATTTGCATTTGGGCATTTAAATACTACAAAATATTTTAAATGCTCAAATAATCATAAACTAAAATGTTTACTGTTGGATATATTCTAAACAGTAGCCATGATTAGTTTCATGATTTTTGGATCTGCTTAAGTATTTTAAATAAAGCCCTAAAGATTATAGGAAATAGAAAACAATAAATAAAAGCAGAGAGCAGAGGACTTACCTGGCCGCAGCCCACCTGGAAGCCCACTTGGCAGGCCCAACACTGAGCTGGCCCATGCCAACCAGCTGCTTCGTCCTCGCCAGGCAGGCACAGAGGTGACGCCGACGAGCGCGAGCTCGCCACGGCGCCACCTGCTTGCCGCCCGTGCCCCTGGACGTCTGGACGACCTCCACGTCGTCGCCCCGACCCCCTGGACCCCTCCATTCGCCCCCAACGCCTCTCCCTCGCCCGTTCCCCACCATGGCCGAAGCCTCCTTGGATGCGCCGCCGTAACCCCACAGCCGCAGCCAACCCCACGCCTCACCGACGCGGCTATGAGCTCCGCCTCGTCCCTCTCTTCCTCCTCACCGAGCCGCCCGACGCCGGAAGCCCCTGGACACCGCAAGCACCGCCGTTCCCCTCGTCGGCTACCGGAGATCGTCGCCGTCGATTTTCCGCCTCCGGTCCATCCCCGAGCTCATCGAGGCCACCGCTGCAACCGCTGTGAGCTCCTGTGTCGTTTCCCCCTCTCCCCTAACTCGTTTTCTTCCTCTAACACCGATGTCGTCGCAGCAGAGAGGTTCTCGCTGCCGGCCATGGTGTAGCCGTGGCCACAGGCGCGCTAGCTCGCAACCGAGTGCTTCACCGCACTCTCCATGTCCCCAGGAGCCCGTAGCACCGCTCCGCACCTCCTGTTGTGCCTCCTAGCGACGACCCCGAGCTCGCCCGAGCTCCGGCAGCCGCCAACGTCGTTGCCGGCGTCTTTTCTGACCACCACGAGCCCAAACGCTACCACCACTCGACGCGGCAGCCCCCCAGCTTCACGTAGATGCTCCCCGCACGCCAAATAGGGCCCTGCAGCGAAATCCCGACTCCCTCCGCCGCGGATTTGGTCGTCGGCGACGAGCCGTGGACCAAGTCCGGAGAGGTTGACTCGTTTGACCTGGGGTTTGACCCCCCCCTCAGGGTCACTGACGCGTGGGCCATGCCCCTATTTAGTTTAGGTGTGAGTTTAATTAGCACTAATTAACTTAGTTAATTAGTTGACTCACTGACAAGTGGGCCCAGGCTCTAATTAACCTAGGTTAGTGCTAACCTAAAGCTAACTAACTCTGTTAGTTAGTTGTTACACTGACATGTGGGTCCCAGCCATCAGGTTTGACCTGGGCTGGCGCCTTTGACCTGCTGACATCACCCTGACGCATTAATTCAATTACTGGAATTATTCTTATACAGGAAATTCCAGAAAATAGTACAAACTTCTAAAATTCATAGAAATTCAACCGTAACTCCAAATTAAATAATTTAGATATGAAAAATGATCAGAAAAATCCAATCTATCCATCTGCACTGTTTTCATGCATGTTAGAACACTTTAACCTTGCTGTTTAGGTGAAACAAGTTAATGCACTAATATGACCTCTTAAGATGGGTTTGCATTTGAATCTTTGACTCAAATGGACTCATCTCAATCTGTTCTAGCTTGCATTAGCCCAAAACACATTCATATTGCCATGTCATAGCATGCATCATATTGTGCATTGCATTGATCGTATTTCTTCTCTGTTTGCCGGTGTTGTTCCCCCTCGGTAGACGTTGTACCGACGTTGTGATCGTTGACACTGATGAAGACTCAATGCTATCTTCAGAAGTGCCAGGCAATCAAAAACCCCTTGTTCATTCCGATACAATCCTACTCTCTCGCTCATGCTCTCTTTTATTGCATTAGGACAACAACAATTCAACTGTTACTTGCTGCGGTAGCTGAACCCCTTTATCCTCTTCATGACCTGTCATTGCCACAGTAAATAGATGAAACCCACTAGCATGAGTAGGAGTTGTTTGAGCCCTGTTGTGCCTACTCATTCATGCTTGTTTGTCATGCCTGCTACTGCTTAGAGTTGAGTCAGGTCTGATTCATCGGGGATGAGTCAGAGGTGTGTGAACATGTCCTACTGTGTGTGAGCTAAGTGTGTGAACACAATTTGGTAAAGGTATCGGTGAGAGGACATGTAGGAGTACATGGTGGGTTGTCTCATTGAAGCCGTCCTCAGGAACTGAGTTCTCTGTTTGTGATCCATGATTCAGCTACTACCATACATTGGGCCCTGAAATATGACCCCGCTCGACTTCTTATTCACCCTAGTCCTCTGTCCAGGAGTTGCAAGTAGTTTCTGGTGTTTGTAGCCTACTGGAGGCCGTGGACAGCGCTGACCGTGGGGTGGGCTGTGATGCGGTAGGTACGTGGCCGGGTACACCAGGCACCCGTTAGGTGTCTCGGAACTCTTTTCACATTGTTCGGGGCCGTATGTGGAAACCTCGGCCGGACTCCCTGCGGATGGAACCTGAATAGGCGATAAACCTGGACTAGAGACTTGAGTGTTTAGGTAGGTCGTGGTCTACACCCACGTCGGCTTTCTCTTGAAGTCTGCTGAGCACATGTCGTGTGCAGACGCTAAGTGGTGGAAACATGTATGAAGAAGTACACCCCTGCAGGGTTAACATCATCTATTCGAATAGCCGTGTCCACGGTAAAGGACTTCTGGGTTGCCTATAACAGTTCATAGACAAGTGAAAGTGGATACTCTAAAATACGCAAGATAAGCGTGAGTACTATGGATGGCGTTCTTGTAGGGAGACGGGAGCGGATCCATAGTGGTGTATTGATATGGTGAATATGTGGACTCGTGTGCGCCACCTCAAAAGAGTTACTTGCAGTAGTAGTTCAGGATAGCCACCGAGTCAAAGCTGGCTTGCTGCAGTTAAACCCCACCATCCCCTTTGTTGATAATGATGCATATGTAGATAGTTCTGATGTAAGTCTTGCTGGGTACATTTGTACTCACGTTTGCCTATTTTATGTTTTTGCAGAGAGACTTCAGTCTCGCTAGTAGTTCCACGTGGACTTCGACGTTTAGCTTGTTACCTCAGCTACGGTATTGTGCCCTCGGCAGGATCTGGTAGATAGTCAGGCTTCTCAGCCTTTTTCTTTTGTAGATGTCTGTACTCAGACATGTTGAGCTTCCGCTTGTGCTTGACTTGTATGCTCTGAATGTTGGGTCGTGAGACCCATGTTTGTAATATCTCGCTCCTCGGAGCCTATTGAATAAAATACTTGAGTCGTAGAGTCATGTTGTGATGCCATGTTGTATTTGCACATATCGAGCATATTGTGTGTATGTTATTGAAATGCTTGGTATGTGTGGGATCTGACTATCTAGTTGTTTATCCTTAGTAGCCTCTCTTACCGGGAAATGTCTCCTAGTGCTTCCACTGAGCCATGGTAGCTTGCTACTGCTCCGGAACACTTAGGCTGGCCGGCATGTGTCCTTCTTCGTTCCTGTGTCTGTCCCTTCGGGGAAATGTCACGCGATGAATACCGGAGTCCTGTTAGCCCGCTACAGCCCGGTTCACCGGAGTCCTGCTAGCCAGTGCTACAGCCTGGATTCACTCGCTGATGACCGACACGTTCGATGCTGGGTCATGGATGCCTGTCCCTGTAAGTCTGTGCCACTTTGGGTTTACGACTAGCCATGTCAGCCCGGGCTCCTTATCATATGGATGCTAGCGACACTATCATATACGTGTGCCAAAAGGCGCAAACGGTCCCGGGCAAAGGTAAGACGACACCCGTGGGAATACCGTGCGTGAGGCCGCAAAGTGATATGAGGTGTTACATGCTAGATCGATGTGGCATTGAGTCGGGGTCCTGACAGCTTTGGTATCAGAGCCTGACTGCCTGTAGGATTACCAAGCCAAACTAGTCGAAGTTGTGTCTAGAAATGCTTTAGTTATGTAAGGGAATTGATTGTGGAAGGGAACATAAGGCTCTTTTTACTCCTTATACCTCATGGCCTTCTGATCTGAGTCATCCTCTTCTCTTCTACGGGGATTAAGAACTAGGCCTTCTCATCTATCTATCAGGATGACGTGTTGCTAATCCATAGACTTATAGAATTGATAGTTTCAAATCTCAGTTCAGCTTTTACTACTTCTGTATGTTCATAGCTGGTCTCAAAACCTTGCTTTTGTGATATTGAGTGGTTATGCCACCATTTCTGCAGGACATCTCAAATCTTTTTAAGCATTTACAGCCGTTATGTTATCCGAGTCATCCCAGGTTTCTAAATAGTCTGATGCATTGGCAAATCCTTTCTTTCCATTCTCGATGTCCTTTATGGTCAGAATAAGCACACTAACCGGTGCGTTGAGGTAATTTATTGCCTTGACATATATGTTGCAGCTATTATTATGACCCTAGGTATTTTAGGGAGTCACCTAGTAATCTAGCAATATTTGGTGTTCCCAGTGTGAAGATTCTGGCCATCATTCTCGAAAGCATCTCGTGATGCTACTTAGGAGTTGGTATTCTATTCCTGGGTTCTTGAACCCGAGATTCACCCTTACTTACCTCATGTTGATAGTGTTTGCTCGGTCCTTTAGGTTATTAGTAACCTTTGCATTAGTCCTCCAGGTCCGTGGTATTTCCTCCTTCCAAATACTATGAACCGCTTATGGCAGAATTTCCTTGCTGAAACGAAGGATCACAATCAGCGTACTCTTGAGGAGTTCTCCATTCATAATTGTGAATCTGCCAGTTCTACCCTTTCCGCATGGGTTATCCGGAAGAAATGTTGAGCTTCGCTCGACATACTAATCTTTGCATCCACAACTCAGAAAGTTATATGTTCCTTTGAATTGTTCTCTTTAGTTGTGTCCTGACCCTCGTCTATCAATTGATAGTCAAGAGTAGGCTTGCATTCGTTTATCAATGCCTATTACTCTTGTGGTCCGTCAAGCCATTCTATCCGGAATGACTTGGAGAAACAAACTCCGGTACCTCATCCATATCCAGGATTGGGTCAAAGCAGTTGTAATCCGCAAATCAAATGCGAATCCAGCTTTTGATTCTGTTCTACCTCGGAGTATTACCCCCTTTATGTCAGGATTGTCATGAGAATTGCACCATTTCTCATGAATTCTTGACGTAGTGATACTTCCCGCTATCATTTTTCATTCCTCGGCCCCGTGTTATTGTAACCGGAATGCTAACAAGTGAACTGTGATGTGTGAAATCGATACTTCCAGCAACCTCGTTGCTTGGTAGTAAATGCACAATATTCTCATTCTTAGCGTGTTGGTTATTGAATCATCATCCTAAGATTGATCGTGCTATCTAGTCCTTATTTCTGGTGCACTCTTCAATCAATAGTTAGGATTATTTAGTCCCTTGCATATTTGATCATATTGTCTTGCCTTGAAAAGCAAGATTGTTCTTGAGCTTAGTAAAATACCGGTGGTTCGTGATTTTCGAATATCTTCTCGGAAGTATCACCAGGTTGTCACCTGACCGCTATGTTGAGTTCGTGATCAAGTTGGTTTCTTATAAACCATCCCCTTCTCCAAGAATCTGTGTTGGATACCCCTGAGCTAGTTGGTTAAGCTAAACAACAACTTGGAGAGTTGGAAGATAAAAGCTCACTTGACTTAGTTCATCTCTAAGGGATATCCTTGTGTGTGTTTGTTGAAGAAAGGTAATATCTTCATTGATTGATCCTCGTGATCAGTTGTTGGACTTATTGTCTTGCCAAAACTTTGATTTGAGTATGGGCTATCCTCAAATCAAGTCAGAACCAACGATGTTCGTAATGTTGTCTTACTCATGGATTTTCCTCGAGCATACACCATTACATCTTTTAGTCTGACCAATGCTATCACCGTGTTCACATGAAGGTGGAAGTCCAGTGATATGGAAATTCCAATGAGTTGATGTTGAGCCCATCAGCAACATCTTGTCCCCCCCATGATCCATGTGAAACATTAAAGCTAGCATTGGAAACTTTTGTAAGCATTATCTTCGTGCCTGTTCATGAAGAATAGGTTGGATGAAAGAAGAGGCTTCCTCTAGTTCATGTGCATTTGAAGCAAGTTGCCGCCGTGAATTCGAGAAAGTTCGTTTTTGATTCCTCGGGTACCATCCCAAGTCAGTCATGCATGTGCGAAGTATGCTATGGTTTGACAGGCTCGCAACCTTCATTCCATATGTATCCCTAGCACACCAAGCCACTGACTGATTTGTTCCAAGAAACGGAATTCCTTCATAAGAGCTAATCATATGACTTATGCAAGGACTTCGTTATTTGCAATGATGGTTCCCCACCTAAACTCGGTAGTGTTTTATCTTAAGACTACTATGTGGCCATGTTTGTCTGGGACAACGTGTCCACATGTTTGTAGTAGAACCAGCTCATGTTTTGGAGCTTGCTATCGTAGTTCATTCCCCGAGAATCTCGCAACGTCATCTCGTTGACTTGTGTTGCAAACTTTCATTTTACTTTCTAGACTAGATGAGTCTAGATTATTCTGACACCAACCAGATCTGAATCTCCGGCAGATATGATGGTTGGAACGTTTCCCAAGAATTATATTATTGGTCTCTCTGTAACCCGGTACAGTGGATGTCGTGGCCAACACACCCAGCCGGAAGACCTGTTATTGTAATATCTTGATTGAAGAAGTTGGCCACCTCTCCATAAGGACTTCATAGGAATTATTCCCTATTTGTGTGCCTTATGATTTTTGTGCTCCCGAAGTCCGACCTGTTACTTGATGTTCTAGATATCAAACCATATCTATGAATGGGAAACGCTAGTACATCAAGGAGAACATTAGAAGCGGAGTGCTAAATGTCTCTCGGTCGATCATCCAGATTTTGTCCCCTTGGTCTTGCTAAGGTGGAATCTGAGAAAGTGTTATCTACCTTTGCATCTGCATCGTCCATCGCTATTCATCATGGTAGTATGTTGTGTTGTCAGCACCCTTGACACGGATGTTGACAAAACCTTGATGATTATGGAAATGCTCAAGTTCTTGAGAGCACGCGCAAGCTCTAGGTTTTATTGTCGGCATTAGTTGCATAGTGCTCTCAGTTTCCTCGGTTATGCTATAACCCATTCAACAGTGGACTCACTCTCTACTGTTGAGATTTTCCCCAGTTACTAAAATCATCCCTTGTGTTGTTTTCAACAAGGTAATCCACATCATCCATTCTAATCCGGGTATGCCATTCTACCGAACCCCTCTAAACGATCGCTCGAGAATTGCCTTAGGCTGGTATAAAGAGTTTCAATGATCTTTGAATCAAAGGTAATTCTTGCCACTTAAGGGGATATTTCTACGAGTCACCTTCCCTAAAGTGCATCGTTATGGTATCATGGCAACTCAACTGCTCGCTACGTTGACAACCGTTCACCACCCTCTTAAGTGTGGAATTGTTGTCTACCTAGTGAACCTTTGCCATCCGTTCCACTCCATACCTTTGGATGAATGCTTCGTATCTCAGCTCGAGAGATGTTCTTACCTCTCACTCCATGAGTTGATCTTGAATACTCGATCTTCAAGGAGATCGTCTTCTGTATAGTCTCCTTCTGTCATCATCGTGTTGGATGAAGACCTTGCAAGCAAAGACGTCAAGATTGTTTTGAGTCAACAGATCAACACCTCGAGAAGACAGTTGGATCTTGGAGCTCATGTTATTAGTTTGTGTCCCCTTTGTCTTCTTACCTCACGCCTTGAATCTCGGGGTGAGATTCTTGTTTAGTGGGGGTGAGTTCTCACAGCCCTAGAGTTTGTTTGCAAGTAGTTGCATAATCATCCATGCATCATGTCTAAATTTATTGGAAACTTTAAATGGGGATGCTTAAACACTAGCACCAAATGAATTCAACTAGGGTCAAAATAAAATCTTTTTCATTGAACTCAAAATGCCCTCTAAAAATGTTCAACATTTTTGGTTTGAGGTGAAAGCATCTACCAAAAATGGTTTATATTTTTGCAGGACATATTGGGCTCTGAATTAAATCATACTCTATTTGCATTTGGGCATTTAAATACTATAAAATATTTTAAATGCTCAAATAATCATAAACTAAAATGTTTACTGTTGGATATATTCTAAACAGTAGCCATGATTAGTTTCATGATTTTTGGATCTGCTTAAGTATTTTAAATAAAGCCCTAAAGATTACAGCAAATAGAAAACAATAAATAAAAGCAGAGAGCAGAGGACTTACCTGGCCGCAGCCCACCTGGCAGCCCACTTGGCAGGCCCAGCACTGTGCTGACCCATGCCAGCCAGCTGCTTCGTCCTCGCCAGGCAGGCACAGAGGTGACGCCGATGAGCGCGAGCTCGCCACAGCGCCACCTGCTTCGTCCTCGCCAGGCAGGCACAGAGGTGACGCCGACGAGCGCGAGCTCCCCACGGCGCCACCTGCTTGCCGCCCGCGACCCTGGATGTCTGGACGACCTCCACGTCGTTGCCCGACCCCCTGGACCCCTCCATTCGCCCCCAACGCCTCTCCCTCGCCCGTTTCCCACCATGGCCGAAGCCTCCTTGGACGCGCCGCCGTAACCCCGCAGCCGCAGCCAACCCCACGCCTCACCGACATGGCTACGAGCTCCGCCTCGTCCCTCTCTTCCTCCTCACCGAGTCGCCCGACGCCGGAAGCCCCTGGACGCTGCAAGCACTGCCGTTCCCCTCGTCGGCTACCGTAGATCGTCGCCGTCGATTTGCCGCCTCCGGTGCCTCCCCGAGCTCACCGAGGCCACCGCTGCAACCGTTGTGAGCTCCTGTGTCGTTTCCCCCTCTCCCCTGACTCGTTTTCTTCCTCTAACACCGATGTCGTCGCGACCGAGAGCTTCTCGCCGCTGGCCATGGTTTAGCCGTGGCCACAGGCGTGCAAGCTCGCAACCGAGCACTTCACCGCACTCGCCGTGTCCCCAGGAGCCCGTAGCACCGCTCCGCACCTCCTGCTGTGCCTCCTAGCAACGACCCCGAGCTCGCCCGAGCTCCGGCAGCCGCCAATGTCGTCGCCAGCGTCTTTTCCGACCACCCCGAGCCCAAACGCCACCACCACTCAACGCGGCAGCCCCCCAGCTTCATGTAGATGCTCCCCGCGCGCCAAATAGGGCCCTACAGCGAAATCCCGACTCCCTCCACCGCGGATTTGGTCGCCGGCGACGAGCCGTGGACCAACTCCGGTGAGGTTGACTCGTTTGACCTGGGGTTTGACCCCCCCCCCTCAGGGTCAGAGACGCGTGGGCCATGCCCCTATTTAGTTTAGGTGTGAGTTTAATTAGCACTAATTAACTTAGTTAATTAGTTGACTCACTGACAAGTGGGCCCAGGCTCTAATTAACCTAGGTTAGTGCTAACCTAACGCTAACTAACTCTGTTAGTTAGTTGTTACACTGACATGTGGGTCCCAGCCATCAGGTTTGACCTGGGCTGGCGCCTTTGACCTGCTGACGTCACCCTGACGCAATGCTGACGCATTAATTCAATTACTGGAATTATTCTTATACAGGAAATTCCAGAAAATAGTACAAACTTCTAAAATTCATAGAAATTCAACCGTAACTCCAAATTAAATAATTTATATATGAAAAATGATCAGAAAAATCCAATCTATCCATCTGCACTGTTTTCATGCATGTTAGAACACTTTAACCTTGCTGTTTAGGTGAAACAAGTTAATGCACTAATATGACCTCTTATGATGGGTTTGCATTTGAATCTTTGACTCAAATGGACTCATCTCAATATGTTCTAGATTGCATTAGCCCAAAACACATTCATATTGCCATGTCATAGCATGCATCATATTGTGCATTGCATTGATCATATTTCTTCTCTGTTTGCCGGTGTTGTTCCCCCTCGGTAGACGTTGTACCGACATTGTGATCGTTGACACTGATGAAGACTCAATGCTATCTTCAGAAGTGCTAGGCAAGCAAAACCCCCTTGTTCATTCCGATACAATCCTACTCTCTCACTCCTGCTCTCTTTTATTGCATTAGGACAACAACGATTCAACTGTTACTTGTTGCGGTAGCTGAACCCCTTTATCCTCTGCATGACCTGTCATTGCCACAGTAAATAGATGAAACCCACTAGCATGAGTAGGAGTTGTTTGAGCCCTGTTGTGCCTACTCATTCATGCTTGTTTGTCATGCCTGCTATTGCTTAGAGTTGAGTCAGGTCTGATTCATCGGGGATGAGTCAGAGGTGTGTGAACATGTCCTTCTGTGTGTGAGCTAAGTGTGTGAACACGATTTGGTAAAGGTATCGGTGAGAGGCCATGTAGGAGTACATGGTGGGTTGTCTCATTGAAGCCGTCCTCAGGAACTGAGTTCTCTGTTTGTGATCCATGATTCAGCTACTACCATACATTGGGCCCTGAAATATGACCCCGCTCGACTTCTTATTCACCCTAGTCCTCTGTCCAGGAGTTGCAAGTAGTTTCTGGTGTTTGTAGCCTACTGGAGGCCGTGGACAGCGCTGACCGTGGGGTGGGCTGTGATGCGGTAGGTACGTGGCCGGGTACACCGGGCACCCGTTAGGTGTCTCGGAACTCTTTTCACATGGTTCGGGGCCGTATGTGAAATCCTCAGCCGGACTCCCTGCGGATGGAACCTGAATAGGCGATAAACCTGGACTAGAGACTTGAGTGTTTAGATAGGTCGTGGTCTACACCCACATCGGCTTTCGCTTGAAGTCTGCCGAGCACATGTCATGTGCAGACGCTAAGTGGTGGAAACATGTATGAATAAGTACACCCCTGCAGGGTTAACATCATCTATTCGAATAGCCATGTCCGCGGTAAAGGACTTCTGGGTTGCCTATAACAGTTCATAGACAAGTGAAAGTGGATATTCTAAAATACGCAAGATAAGCGTGAGTACTATGGATGGCGTTCTCGTAGGGAGACGGGAGCGGATCCATAGTGGTGTATTGATATGGTGAATATGTGGACTCGTGTGCGCCACCTCAAAAGAGTTACTTGCAGTAGTAGTTCAGGATAGCCACCGAGTCAAAGCTGGCTTGCTGCAGTTAAACCCCACCATCCCCTTTGTGATAATGATGCATATGTAGATAGTTCTGATGTAAGTCTTGCTAGGTACATTTGTACTCACGTTTGCCTATTTTATGTTTTTGCAGAGAGACTTCAGTCTCGCTAGTAGTTCCACGTGGACTTCGACGTTTAGCTTGTTACCTCAGCTATGGTCTTGTGCCCTCGGCAGGATCTTGTAGATAGTCAGGCTTCTCAGCCTTTTTCTTTTGTAGATGTCTGTACTCAGACATGTTTGAGCTTCCGCTTGTGCTTGACTTGTATGCTCTGAATGTTGGGTCGTGAAACCCATGTTTGTAATATCTCGCTCCTTGGAGCCTATTGAATAAAATACTTGAGTCGTAGAGTTATGTTGTGATGCCATGTTGTATTTACACATATCGAGCATATTGTGTGTATGTTTGAAATGCTTGGTATGTGTGGGATCTGACTATCTAGTTGTTTATCCTTAGTAGCCTTTCTTACCGGGAAATGTCTCCTAGTGCTTCCACTGAGCCATGGTAGCTTGCTACTGCTCCGGACCACTTAGGCTGGCCAGCATGTGTCCTTCTTCATTCTTGTGTCTGTCCCTCCGGGGAAATGTCACGCGATGAATACCGGAGTCCTGTTAGCCCGCTACAGCCCGGTTCACCGGAGTCCTGCTAGCCCAGTGCTACAGCCTGGATTCACTCGCTGATGGCCGACACGTTCGATGCTGGGTCATGGATGCCTGTAAAGTGGGAATACCGTGCGTGAGGCCGCAAAGTGATATGAGGTGTTACATGCTAGATCGATGTGGCATTGAGTTGGGGTCCTGACAACAAGCTACTTGTCGAAGTCCACGAGAACACTAGTAAGACCGAAGTCTCCTCTGCAAAAACATAAATAAAGCAACATGAGTACAAAGGTACTCAGCAAGACTTACATCAGATCCTATCATACATGCATTTGTATCAAGAGGGTAATGTGGGGTTTAGTTGCAGCAAGCTAGCTTTGACTCTGTGGCTATCCTGTTCTACGACTACCAGAACTTCTTTGAGGTGATATGGCGCACACGAGTCCACTAATCACCACACAATACACTACTATGGAATCATCCCAGTCTCCCTACGAGAAGGCCATCCATAGCACTCACACTTGTCTTGAGCATTTTATAATATCCACTTCAAGTTGTCTATGTACCATGTAAGCATCCAAGAAGTCCATAACCGCGGACCCGACTATTCGAATAGATCATGTTAACCCTGCAGGGGTGTACTTCTTCACACACGCTCTCCCCACTTACCACCATGTACATGTCATGTATCTCGGCAACCTTCAAGCGGAAGCCTGGCGAGGGAGTCGGCCACGACCTGACTAACCACACAAGACTCTAGTCCAGGTTTATCGCCTATTCGGGTTCCATCCGCAAGGAGATCCGGCTGGGGTGTCTCTCACGGCCCCAAACGATGTGAGTAGGGTTCCCAAGCCCACCATCCGGGTGCCACTTGGTACACCGTGCCACTGTGCCTAGTCTGTCCCAAGCCCACCTGGTCGGGTGCCACTTGGTAGACTACTAACACTACCTACAAACACCAGAAACTAGTTGCGACTCCTGGACAGAGATCAAGTTGGTTAATAAGTCGAGAGGGCTTGGAGCGCCCAGAGCCCAATGTGTGGTAGTATCGAGTCATTGACAACATACATAGAACTCAGTTCTTAAGGACGGTTCCAGTGAGACAACCCACCATGTACTCCTATATGGCCTCTCACCGCTACCTTTACCAAATCGCGTTCACACACTTAACTCTCAGCGCCAGAACATATCGTAACACTCCAATTCATTCCCAATGAATCAGACCTGACACAACTCTAAGCAATAGCAGGCATGGCATGGTAGGAACACAACATGGCTCAATCAACTCCTACACATGCTAGTGGGTTTCAACTATTTACTGTGGCAATGACAGGTCATGCAGAGGAATGGGTTCAACTACCGCAGCACAAAGTAGCAGATGAATCGTTGTTGTCCTAATGCAATAACTAAGAGCAGGAGCGAGAGAGTAGGATTGTATCGGAATGAACAAGGGGGTTTGCTTGCCTGGTAGATCAACAGAGGAGGCACTGCTTCACAGACAGGTACTCTCGAGCACTCTTCGGAGCAAGACCTATCGAGAAGGAACGGTGTCGGCAATCAATACACAAACATATGCAACAATATGATGCATGAACATGGCATGTAGATGTGATGCTGTTTGAGCTAATGCAACTAGTAATCAAATTGAATGAAGTCCATTTGAATCAAGGGTTCAAATGCAACTCCAAATTAAGCTCTTATATATGCCATTTTAGTGTTTCACTTATACAGTAGGTATAAGTTGGTTTTTCATGCATGAAACTAGAACAGATGGATAGATTGCATTTTTCTGATAATTTTTCATATATAAATTATTTCAATCTGAGTTACGGTTGAATTTCTATGATTTTTTGAAGTTTTGCTAATTTTCTGGAATTCCTGATTTAATTTAAATCCAGGAAATAAATAACTGTGTCAACACTGCGTCACTATGATGTCAGCAAGTCAACTGCGGCTGACCAGGTCAAACCTGACGTGTGGGGTCCACACGTCAGTGACACGGGCTAAACAGGGGGTTAGTTTTATCTAATTAAAAGATTAGTGGCGCTGGGGCCCACTGGTCAGTGTCAGGGGTTAAATAAGCGGTGATTAGCACTAAGCTAATCACCTGACGGGCCGGACCCACGTGGCAGGGCTCAGGCGACGGGTCTCGCCACCGGCGACCTCTGGACGCGGCGGAGTCCGCGCCACAGGCCACGGGGACGGCGTCTGAGAGCACCGGGGCGTAGCCCGGGCTCTCGCGCATCTGGTGCGGCAGGTGGGAGGAGCTGGGGGGCCTGAGCTCGCCGGAGCGAGGCTCGCGGCGGCGGCCGGAGCTCGGCTCGAGCGGGCGCTAGGCTACAGAGCGCGGGGAGGCAGGGGAGAAGGGGGAATCGATGCAGGGGCTCACGGCGGACTCGATGGCGTCGACGGCGAGCTCGGGGACGGCCGGACGGCGACGTGCGGGCGGTGGAGATCCACGGTGGCCGGCGATGAAGAAGATGACGGTGGCGGCGATGGAGCGCGTCCCTGGTCGCTTGGTTCGTCGAGGGTGCTGCAGGCGACGAGGCGGAGCTTCTGGACACGGGCGGAGGGCGAGGAGGTGGCTCTGGTCGTGGCAGCAGCGAGCGGCGGCGACGGCGATTCTCAGGCGCGAGAGAGAGAGAGCAGAGAAGGGGAAAAGCACGGGAGAGAGAGAGCGAGCGGTCCAGGGGGGTGTGTGGCATCCTCAGGGTGATGGCAGGGAGAAGCAGCAGGTGGCGGAAGACGTGGCCGTGGGCGAGCGCGCGCGCGAGACGCACAGTGCCAGTAGGCACGAGGAAGAAAACATAGGAGGAGGCGGGCTGGGCTACTGCTAGGCTGCACAGTAATGGGCCGCACAGGGAGGTAAGCGCCATGTAGGTTTTATTCCCATTTTGTTTCTTTTTCTAATTTCTGACATTTGTTTTGATTTAATAATAATACTAAATCAATTTATTTCCTTATGCCCATTTTTGTAGGAACTAGTGGCATTATTCTAGAGCTCCTCAACAAATGGCATAATTTTTGGACATATAATATATATAACATTTATATATCCAATGCAAATAATTATGCATTAATTCCAAATGCCCAAAATAAATAATTATGAGCTCCCAAAAATATTGGTTTGATTTTTATCTCTGTCCAGTATTTTCAGAGGGCAACATGAGCATTTTCTTGGACCTTTTTGGAGAAAAAAAATTTGGGTCATTTCTAAAAATGATTCTGAGGGTTTCACAAATCCCCATTTCAAATTTAAATGGAATTTAAACATGATGCACAAATGACTAGCTAGTCTAGGTCATGCCAGAACTAGGGATGTGACAACTCGCCCCCACTTGTGTGACGCCCTGATAGTTAAGCTACAGTAACTCCTAAGTTAACGGTGCCATGTCATCCCATTTTGCTAAACTTAATCTCTCCTGGTTAAAAACCTAAGTCAAATTCAAATTTAAATTGCAAGTGAAATTATTATTCCTTCGGGCGGTGAAATAAAAATGTTCGTTGTGTTGCAAATATTTAATAAGAAATTGTGATGAATAAACCAACTTCATTTGGCTCACAAATAGATTTTTAGGAATTTATCAAATGGATCCGCAACAAATAACTTGACCGTTTCTTTTTCAAAAAAATGTTTGAACTTTCCAAATGACCCCAAACTCTATGTGCATCTTCAAAATGGTGCACCTTATTTATTTGCAAAGTTTCATATTCAACTAAAATCATTTACTAACTAGTATGAGTACAAAACAGTAGCTAATAAAAAAAAACAAAAAACAAAACAAAACAAAGCCCCCTGCCCAACCCAACTTCTCCTTCTCCCCCACCCATGCACTGCTCCCCCATCTCACGTCGCTACAGGGCGCAGTCGCCGCCCAACCACCTCGTCGACCCCGCCGTCGCAGGGATAAGGATGCCCCCCCACCTTGACCCCTCAGGCTCCTTCCTCCACCTCGCCCAGATCCACTCTCCTCTCGCTCCCTCTCCCTTCGCTGCCCGCACGACCATGGTCGTCCCCCCACTGAAGCCCGCGGCCAACGACCGCCCCGTGCCGCACCGGCGAGTCAAGGAGCTCCTCCATGTCCCGCTACATCGTCTACGAGGCCGGATTGGTCCAGATCGTGCCTGCATCGGTCGCCACCGCTACCCCGCCGTGGATCCGGCCACCGCTAGCCGTTCCAAGACTTCCAGGAGGACCGCAGGCTTCGTCGCCGTCGCCTACAGCACCGGATCGACGTAGCGGAACCCCTGCAGTGCCACCATTGTCTTGTTCCCCTCCGCCTCGGCCGTCGTCGATCCTCAGCGAACACCACCGCTTCGTTCCTTCCCGCGTCCACGTGAGCTCGCCGTCGTCTCCCCCGATGTGAGCCTCCCCTTCGACCCCCTGTGTTGTTCCCTCTCGTTACAGTCACCGTAGCCGTTACCGTATCCTCCCATGGCCGCGCCTGGAGCTCTGCTCCCGCGTGCGCCCATGCGAGCCCCTTGTCGTCCCTGGCCTTGCCCGTGTGCTGCTACCGCCGCTGCGCTCGCCAAGCCCCCTGGCCGCGACTGGCCGGGCGCCGCCTGTTCCTTGGCCGCGCCCCGCTTGTGCACGCGCACCCACGTGTTTGCCCCAGCTGCTCCCCGCTCGCGCGCGCCCGCAGCCTCTCCCCTGCCTTGCTACTGCTCGCCGTCGCGACTCCTCTGCTGCTAGCTGCTGCTCGAAGCTGCTGCTGCTGCTCCGCCCGCACCGCATCGCATCGCTGCACTCTGTTGCTGCTCTGCTACAGTAACATTCAGTTACTGTAGCATTGGCTAGCTTCGGTGCTACTACACCATTTAGCTCTCTGGGCGGCCCCTAAATAACAGATAGTCAAGTGCTAATATAGGTAAAAATAATTTTTGAAGGGAGTACACATGACAAACTCCATTTTATCCTACTGGGTCAAGTCCCTTTGATGTATAAATTAAATCCTACAAAAATCATTAAATGACATCTTATGTTAATAACTCCTAGCCTACTAACTTGTGTGTGCTGTGTGTGTGCGCCGTGCATGTGGCCGGAGTAGTGGCCGGCCCTTGCTTAAATTAGTACTACTAGGTATTGATTAGTGTAGATTAGTCTATGTGTAGATGACATGTGGGTCCTATTCAATTAGGTTAGTTTTTTGTACTCATTTAGGTACAGCCTATGACATAAGGGCCACCCCCTCCCTTTTTGACCAGTCAACTTGACTTGGTTAGCCCGTTTTAAAACATTTCCAAAAATATTAGAATATGTATAAAACATTTGAAAATTCTTAGAAATTAAACCGTAAGTCAGATGAAAATGTTTTGTACACGAAAGTTGCTCAGAACGATGAGGCGAACCCGGATACACAGCCCGTTCGTCCGCCACGCATACCTAACCTATCGAACTCGCAACTTTCCCCCTCCGGCTACTTTGCCCGAAAACGTGAAACACCGGGGATACTTTCCCGGATGTTTCCCCCCTTCGCTGGTATCACCTATCCCTACGTTAGGTCACCTCTAGCACAACGTGTTACCGCTTCTTGCTTTTTGTTACATTTGATTGCTCTGTTATTTATTGTGTTCCCCCTCCGTTACTTCTTTCCGGTAGACCCTGAGACCGATGCCGGTACCCCTGTGATCGACTACATCGACGACCCCCTCCTTGTCTGAGCAACCAGGCAAGCTCCCCTTGATCACCAGATATCGCCTATTCTCCTCTATACTGCTTGCATTAGAGTAGTGTAGCATGTTACTGCTTTCCGTTGATCCTATTCTGATGCATAGCCTGACATTGTTGCTACTTCTATTGATACCTTACCTGCAATCCTAAATGCTTAGTATAGGATGCTAGTTTATCATCATTGGCCCTACATTCTTGTCAGTCTGTCTTGCTATACTATTGGGTCGTGATCACTCGGGAGGTGATCACGGGTATATACTATACATACATACATATTATACAGATGGTGACTAAAGTCGGGTCAGCTTGTTGAGTACCCGCAAGTGATCCCGATGTGGGGGCTGAAAGGACAGGTGGCTCCATCCCGGTAGAGGTGGGCCTTGGTTCCCGACGGCCCCCGACTGTTACTTTGTGGCGGAGCAACAGGGCAGGTTGAGACCACCTAGGAGACAGGTGGGCCTGGCCCTGGTCGGCGTCCGCGGTTGCTTCATAATAACACGCTTAACGAGATCTTGCTATTTGATCTGAGTCTAGCCATTTGGTCTATACGCACTAACCATCTACGCGGGAGTAGTTATGGGTATCCCGATGTCGTGGTATCAGCCGAAGCCTTCGTGACGTCAGCGACTGAGTGGCGCGCGCCGGATTGGACTGGAACGCCACTAGGCTAGGTCTGCTTCCAGCCACGTACGCAACGTGCAGGTGTGCAAAGGGCGATGGGCCCAGACCCCTGCGCCATAGGAGTTAGACCGGTGTGGTGACCTCTCTGTTGTGCCTAGGTGGGGCTGCGACATGTTGATCTTCCGAGGCCGGGCATGACCCAGGAAAGTGTGTCCGGCCAAATGGGATCGAGCGTGTTGGGTTATGTGGTGCACCCCTGCAAGGAAGTTAATCTATTCGAATAGCCGTGTCCCTCAGTAAAAGGACGACCCGGAGTTGTACCTTGACCTTATGACAACTAGAACCGGATACTTAATAAAACACACCCTTACAAGTGCCAGATACAACCCGGTGATCGCTCTCTAACAGGGCGACGAGGAGAGGATCGCCGGGTAGGATTATGCTATGCGATGCTACTGGAGATGCTACTTCGATATGCTACTTGGAGATGCTACTTGGAGGACTTCAATCTACTCTCTTCTACATGCCGCAAGACGGAGGCTGCCAGAAGCGTAGTCTTCGATAGGACTAGCTATCCCCCTCTTATTCTGGCATTCTGCAGTTCAGTCCACTGATATGGCCTCCTTACACATATACCCATGCATATGTAGTGTAGCTCCTTGCTTGCGAGTACTTTGGATGAGTACTCACGGTTGTTTTCTCCCCCTTTTTCCCCCTTTCCTTTCTTTCTGGTTGTCGCAACCAGATGCTGGAGACCAGGAGCCAGACGCCACCGTCGATGACGACTACTACACTGGAGGTGCCTACTACTACGTGCAGGCTGCTGACGACGACCAGGAGTAGTTTAGGAGGATCCCAGGCAGGAGGCCCGCGCCTCTTTCGATCTGTATCCCAGTTTGTGCTAGCCATCTTATGGCAACTTGTTTAACTTATGTCTGTACTCAGATATTGTTGCTTCCGCTGACTCGTCTATGATCGAGCACTTGTATTCGAGCCCTCGAGGCCCCTGGCTTGTATTATGATGCTTGTATGACTTATTTATGTTTTTAGAGTTGTGTTGTGATATCTTCCCGTGAGTCCCTGATCTTGATCGTACACGTTTGTGTGCATGATTAGTGTACGATTGAATCGGGGGCATCACAACTTGAAAGAATCTCGTCCCAAGATTCAGGGGTCGACGGAAAGAAGGTGGGGTACTCCAGTCGAAGACGATCTTCCCGCTCCCAAGTAGCTTCTCTCTCAGAATGATGAGACCACTGAACCTTGAGAAACTTGATGTTATGACATCGAGTGACACGCTCTGCTTGATCAAGAATGCGAACTGGATACTCTCGATATGTGAGGTTATCTTGGAGATCAAGCGTTTCGTGGTCCACTCCGCGGATAGGATCCGAGAAGCAACGCCTGAGTTGGGAGACGTGGAAGACATCATGCACTCTGGAAAGATGTGCGGGTAGTTCCAACTGGTAGGCAACCTCTCCTCATTTAGCGAGAATGCGAAAAGGACCAACGTAACGAGGAGCCAACTTGCCCTTGATACCGAAACGATGGGTACCCTTTAGAGGAGTAACCCGAAGGTAAGCTTTGTCGCCAACTTCATAAGTCATATCCTTATGATGACGATCATACTGGCTCTTTTGACTAGACTGGGCTGTTTTCAAATTCTCACGAATGATGCGAACTTGCTCTTCTGCCTCCTGGATCATGTCCGGTCCAAAGAATTGTCTTTCACCGGTTTCTGACCAGTTCAAGGGTGTTCGACATCTTCGTCCATAGAGAATCTCAAAAGGAGCTTTCTAGAGACTGGATTGATAGCTATTGTTATAAGCAAACTCGGCAAAAGGAAGACATTTCTCCCAATCCATACCGAATGAGATAACGCAAGCTCTAAGCATGTCTTCGAGAATTTGGTTGACCCTTTCCACCTGACCACTCGATTGAGGGTGGAAAGCGGTACTGAAGGAAAGATGGGTTCCCATGGCAGTTTGGAAACTCTCCCAGAAATGAGAAGTGAAAAGACTGCCACGGTCTGAATTGATCTCTAGTGGAACACCATGAAGTGATACTATTCAAGAAATATATAAGTCAGCAAGCTGACTAGCAGTGATACTCTCTCGAACAGGAAGGAAGTGAGCCACTTTGGAAAGACGGTCATTGACTACGAAGATAGCATTATTCCCTTTCTTGGTCCTGGGAAAGCCGGTGATGAAGTCCATACCAACTTTATCCCATTTCCACTCAGGAATAGCTAAAGGCTGAAGGGTGCCAGCAGGCCTTTGATGCTCTGCCTTAACGCGACGACAAACGTCACATTTAGCAATGAACTCAGCGATTTCTCTCTTCATCCTAGTCCACCAGAACCTCTGGCGTAGGTCCTGATACATCTTAGTACTACCGGGATGAATCGTGAGAGGGGATTCATGCGCCTCCTTAAGAATCAATTGTCGCAGATGTTGATTCTTAGGAACCACCCAGCGATTCTCAAAGAAAACAACACCACGATCATCCATAGAGAAACATCCACCAACTCCCTTCTTAATGTTTCTCTTGATCCGGGAAATTCCCGTGTCCTGCTTTTGAGCTGCGATAATCCGATCCTCAAGATCAGGTTTCGCCACCAAGGTAGAAAGTAATCCGTGAGGAGCTATGTGAAGATTAAGCTTACAAAATTCCTCATGGAGAAGTGGTTGACCCTGCTGCAACATGAGAGTGTTGCAATAGGATTTATGACTTAGCGCATCAGCCATGACATTAGCTTTGCCTGGGGTGTAGGTAATCCCTAGATCATAATCTGAGATCAACTCCAACCAACGTCTTTGCCTAAGGTTCAGATCTGGTTGGGTGAAGATATACTTGAGACTCTGGTGATCGGTGTAGATCTCGCAACGTTTACCAAGAAGGTAATGTCGCCAGGTCTTGAGTGCATAGACTACGGCTGCAAGCTCTAGATCATGTGGAGGATAATTCTCCTCATGTGGATGCAACTGTCGAGATGCATAGGCAATCACATGACGATCCTGCATAAGAATGCAACCTAGTCCCTGTCGTGAGGCGTCGCAGTAGATAACAAAGTCTTTAGTGAAATCCGGTGGCACAAGTATGGGAGCAGAAGTCAGGCGTCTTTTCAGTTCCTGAAAACTGTACTCACACTGTGGGGACCACTCAAACTTTTTATCTTTCTTGAGAAGTTCCGTGAGGGGTTTGGCTACTTTGGAGAAGTTTTCAACAAAGCGGCGATAATAGCTGGCTAGACCAAGGAAACTCCTAACTTGTTTAACAGTTTCAGGTGGAGTCCAATCAAGAACGGCCTTAACTCTCTCGGGATTGACAGCAATGCCATTACCAGAGATTACGTGGCCTAGGTAGGTCACTTCTGGCAACCAAAATTCACACTTGGAGAACTTGGCATAATGGCGATGCTCTCTGAGTTTTTCTAACACAAGTCTAAGATGTTCGGCATGCTCTTCCTCGTTCTTTGAGTAAATAAGAATATCATCGAGATAAACCACGACAAATTTATCTAAGTACTCCATGAAGATCGAGTTCATCAAGCGGGAGAAAGTAGCTGGAGCGTTGGTTAGACCGAAGGACATGACAGTGTACTCGTACTGACCATAATGAGTGACAAAAGCCGTTTTAGGAATGTCCCCGTTTCTGATCTTGATTTGGTGGTAGCCTAACCTCAAATCCATCTTGGAGAAGACTGAGATCCAGCGAGCTGATCATACAGGTCATTGATCCTGGAGAGTGGATACTTGTTCTTTATCGTGACCAAATTAACGGGACGATAATCTACAACCATCCGGTCAGTACCATCCTTCTTCTTGACGAAGAGGACGGGGCAAGCTCAAGGAGAAGAACTAGGACGGATGAAACCCTTTTGCAAGGACTCATCAAGTTGTTTCTTAAGCTCGGCTAGTTCTAGGGGTGCCATCTTGTAAGGTCTCCTAGAGATTGGAGTAGTTCTTGGGATAAGATCTATGACGAACTCTACATCTCTATCAGGTGGAACACCTGGCAGTTCCTCTGGAAAGACATCCAGAAAGTCACGGACTACCGGGATATCTTCAAGGTCTGGAAGAGGGCTGGCATTAAGAGAATAGAGCTGACGCCTTGCAACTCTAGTGGAGACAGTGACTATCTTGCCAGACGGGTGTGTAAGCTGAACGGACCTGGTGTAACAATCAATCTTGGCATAATGAGCTGTCATCCAGTCCATACCCAAGATGATGTTAATATCTGTAGACTTGAGGGCTATAAGTGATGCGAGGAATACAAGTCTATCTACAAGGATTTCGTTACCATGGCTTACACTAGAAGTTTGCCATTTGGATCCAGGAGTTTGAATGACTAGTGGAGAGAGCATATCACAAAATGACATGTTGTGCAAGTTAGCATAGCTTTTAGAAATGAAGGAGTGAGACGCTCCAGTATCGAACAGAACCGATGCTGGATGACAGTTGACAAGGAGTGTACCAAGAACGACATCCGGATCATCATGAGCGTTTCTAACTAAGACATGATGCACATGTCCACGTTCAGTGGGAGCTGGCTTGACACTGATCATCTTGCCAGGTGGCTTAACACAGCCAACAGGCTTCTCGGGCTGGGGTGGAGCATAACTAGTCTGAGAGTAGTCATGTGCATAATGTCCTGGCTTCCCGCATGTGAAGCAAGTCCCTGAAGTTGGACGTGGACCCGCACTGACAAGCGGTCTACCAGTAGGCCTGGGTGGAACACACGACTAAGCTGGGGGACGCACCGCATAGGACGGCCTCGGTGTATATCCAGAGGGAAGTGCGGAGTTCGGAACCCAAATCCGGCGCTTCTGAGAACTAGAACCGGAGGAAGATCCCAAATCACATGTGTGCTTACGAGACTCCTCGTAAGTGAGCTGGGTTGTCTCTGCATTAATGGCCTTGTTCACAAGAGCTTGGAATGTATCACAATGATGCAGGTGGAGATCATGACGCAACTTGGGGTTGAGACCCTTCCGGAACCTAGCCTGCTTCTTGGCGTCCGTGGACACCTCTTCTGTGGCATAGCGGGCGAGGTTCTCAAACTCTCTACTGTAAGCATCAACAGCCATCTTACTCTGGGTGAAACTACAGAACTCTTCTCTCTTGCGATCAATAAGGGCCTCGGGAATGTAATCCTCGCGAAAAGCCTCAATGAAATCCCTCCAGGTAGGAGTCTGGCCAGCTGGAAGCATAGCCTCATAGTTCTGCCACCAAAGACTAGCAGGACCTTCCAGGTGGTATGTAGCATAGGTGACCTTGTCATCTTCAGCTACGTTCGCGTAACGCAACTTAAGAGTGATGCTACGGAGCCAGTCATCTGCATAGAGTGGCTCGATGGAATGATGGAAGGTAGGTGGGTGCAAGCGAATGAAGTTATGAATGGTTGCAGACCCTTTGAACCGATGTGCGGTGTTCTCCTCGATACGTGCCAACATGCGGTTAGACTCACGCTTGTTCCTCTCCATTTCTAGCATGAACTCTGTCAACGAAGGTTGATCTGGAGGATCCTCATCCCTACCATCTCCGTGGTTTTGGCTACGAGCAACAGAACTTCGCTTAATTGATGACATCCTGGGAAACGAAACCAAGGACGGATCAACATCAACTATAGACTACCGAATGTAGTACAAAGAAATTAGTATCTCCCGAACTCCTAGGGCAATTCCGGCAGCATAACGGCAGTAAAATGCTCAGAATGAGACATCCTGCTAAAATGGGGTAGTAACATACTCAACATCTTCACTCAAGGTTCTGAGATAGTACTAAACAGACTACATCGGAAGTACTCGAAACTGGGGTAAGACTCTGATCAACCAATCCTATGGGACTACGGAGTAGTAACACGTGATCCTGATAGACAGAAGAGAAAGCCTAGTTCCTTAACCCCGCAGGAAAGATAGGATGACTCCGATCAGAAGGCCATGAGGTATAAGGAGTAAAAAGAGCCTTACGTTCCTTCCCACAATCAATTCCATTACATAACTAAAGAATTTCTAGACTCAACTTCGACCAGTTTGGCTTGGTAATCCTACAGGTAGTCAGGCTCTGATACCAAAGCTGTCAGGACCCCGACTCAATGCCACATCGATCTAGCATGTAACACCTCATATCACTTTGTGGCCTCACGCACGGTATCCCCACGGGTGTCGCCTTACCATTGCCCGGGACAGTTTGCGCCTTTTGGCACACGTATATGATAGTGTCGCTAGCATCCATATGATAAGGAGCCCAGGCTGACATGGCTAGTTGTAAACCCAAAGTGGCACAAACTTATAGGGACAGGCATCCATGATCCAGCATCGAACGTGTCGGTCATCAGCGAGTGAATCCAGGCTGTAGCACTGGGCTAACAGGACTCCCGTGAACCGGGCTGTAGCGGGCTAACAGGACTCCGGTATTCATCGCGTGACATTTCCCCGAAGGGACAGACACAGGAATGAAGGAGGACACATGCCGGCCAGCCTAAGTGTTCCGGAGCAGTAGCACGCTACCATGGCTCAGTGGAAGCACTAGGAGACATTTCCCGGTAAGAGAGGCTACTAAGGATAAACAACTAGATAGTCAGATCCCACACATAGCAATACACATTACCAAGTATGTGCTGTACAACATGGCATCACAGCATAACTCAACAACTCATATAGATAAGGCTCAAAGAGCCATCATAGCATTTATTGCAAACAGGGGTCACAAGACCCATCATACAGAGCATACAAGCAACAAGCGGAAGCATTACATGTCTGGGTACAGACATCTATAAATGAAAAAGGCTGAAGAGCCTGACTATCTACAACATCCGATCAAGATCGTAGCTGAGGTACAAGCTACTTGTTGAAGTCCACGAGAACACTAGTAAGACCGAAGTCTCCGCTGCAAAAACATAAATAAAGAAACATGAGTACAAAGGTACTCAGCAAGACTTACATCAGATCCTATCATACATGCATTTGTATCAAGAGGGTAATGTGGGGTTTAGTTGCAGCAAGCCAGCTTTGACTCTGTGGCTATCCTGTTCTACGACTACCAGAACTTCTTTGAGGTGATATGGCGCACACGAGTCCACTAATCACCACACAATACAGTACTATGGAATCATCCCCGTCTCCCTACGAGAAGGCCATCCATAGCACTCACACTTGTCTTGAGCATTTTATAATATCCACTTCAAGTTGTCTATGTACCATGTAAGCATCCAAGAAGTCCATAACCACGGACCCGGCTATTCGAATAGATCATGTTAACCCTGCAGGGGTGTACTTCTTCACACACGCTCTTGCCACTTACCACCATGTACACGTCGTGTATCTCGGCAACCTTCAAGCGGAAGCCTGGCGAGGGAGTCGGCCACGACCTGACTAACCACACAAGACTCTAGTCCAAGTTTATCGCCTATTTGGGTTCCATCCGCAAGGAGATCCGGCCGGGGTGTCGCTCACGGCCCCAAACGATGTGAGCAGGGTTCCCAAGCCAACCATCCGGGTGCCACTTGGTACACCGTGCCACTGTGCCTAGTTTGTCCCAAGCCCACCTGGCCGGGTGCCACTTGGTAGACTACTAACACTACCTACAAACACCAGAAACTAGTTGCGACTCCTGGACAGAGATCAAGTTGGTTAATAAGTCGAGAGGGCTTGGAGCGCCAGGAGCCCAATGTGTGGTAGTATCGAGTCATTGGACAACATACATAGAACTCAGTGCTTAAGGACGGTTCCAGTGAGACAACCCACCATGTACTCCTACATGGCCTCTCATCGCTACCTTTACCAAATCGTGTTCACACACTTAACTCTCAGCGCCAGAACATATTGTAACACTCCAATTCATTCCCAATGAATCAGACCTGACACAACTCTAAGCAATAGCAGGCATGGCATGGTAGGAGCACAACATGGCTCAATCAACTCCTACACATGCTAGTAGGTTTCAACTATTTACTATGGCAATGGCAGGTCATGCAGAGGAATGGGTTCAACTACCGCAGCACAAAGTAGCAGATGAATCGTTGTTGTCCTAATGCAATAACTGAGAACAGGAGCGAGAGAGTAGGATTGTATCGGAATGAACAAGGGGGTTTGCTTGCCTGGTAGATCAACAGAGGAGGCACTGCTTCACAGATAGGTACTCTCGAGCACACTTCGGAGCAAGACCTATCGAGAAGGAACGGTGTCGGCAATCAATACACAAACATATGCAACAATATGATGCATGAACATGGCATGTAGATGTGATGTTGTTTGAGCTAATGCAACTAGTAATCAAATTGAATGAAGTCCATTTGAATCAAGGGTTCAAATGCAACTCCAAATTAAGCTCTTATATATGCCATTTTAGTGTTTCACTTATACAGTAGGTATAAGTTGGGTTTTCATGCATGAAACTAGAACAGATGGATAGATTGCATTTTTCTGATAATTTTTCATATATAAATTATTTCAATCTGAGTTACGGTTGAATTACTATGATTTTTTGAAGTTTTGCTAATTTTCTGGAATTCCAAATTTAATTTAAATCCAGGAAATAAATAACTGCGTCAGCACTGCGTCACTATTACGTCAACAAGTCAACTGTGGCTGACCAGGTCAAACCTGACGTGTGGGGTCCACATGTCAGTGACACGGGCTAAACAAGGGGTTAGTTTTATCTAATTAAAAGATTAGTGGCGCTGGGGCCCACTGGTCAGTGTCAGGGGGTTAAATAAGCGGTGATTAGCACTAAGCTAATCACCTGACGGGCCGGACCCACGTGGCCGGGCTCAGGCGACGGGTCTCGCCGCCGGCGACCTCTGGACACGGCGGAGTCCGCGCCACAGGCCACGGGGACGGCGTCTGAGAGCACCGGGGCGTAGCCCGGGCTCTCGCGCATCTGGTGGGGCAGGTGGGAGGAGCTGGGGGGGCGGAGCTCGCCGGAGCGAGGCTCGCGGCGGCGGACGGAGCTCGGCTCGAGCGGGCGCTAGGCTACAAAGCGCGGGAATGCAGGGGAGAAGGGGGAATCGATGCAGGGGCTCACGGCGGACTCGATGGCGTCGACGGCGAGCTCGGGGACGGCCGGACGGCGACGTGCGGGCGATGGAGATCCACGGTGGCCGGCAATGAAGAAGACGATGGTGGCGGCGATGGAGCGCGTCCCTGGTCGCTTGGCTCGTCGAGGACGATGCAGGCAACGAGGCGGAGCTTCTGGACTCGGGCGGAGGGCGAGGAGGTGGCTCTGGCCGTGGCAACAGCGAGCGGCGGCGACGGCGATTCTCAGGCGCGAGAGAGAGAGAGAGAGAGCAGAGAAGGGGAGAAGCACGGGAGAGAGAGAGCGAGCGGTCCAGGGGGGTGCGTGGCATCCTCAGGGCGACGGGAGGGAAAAGCAGGAGGTGGCGGAAGACGTGGCCACGGGCGAGCGCGCGCGCGACACGCACAGTGCCAGTAGGCACGAGGAAGAAAACAGAGGAGGAGGCGGGCTGGGCTGCTGCTGGGCTGCACAGTAACGGGCCGCACAGGGAGGTAAGCGCCAGGTAGGTTTCATTCCCATTTTGTTTCTTTTTCTAATTCCTGACATTTTGTTTTGATTTAATAATAATACTAAATCAATTTATTTCCTTATGCCCATTTTTGTAGGAACTAGTGGCATTATTCCAGAGCTCCTCAACAAATGGCATAATTTTTGGATATATAATATATATATATAACATTTATATATCCAATGCAAATAATTATGCATTAATGCCAAATGCCCAAAATAAATACTTATGAGCTCCCAAAAATATTGGTTTGATTTTTATCTCTGTCCAGTATTTTCAGAAGGCAACATGAGTATTTTCTTGGACCTTTTTGGAGCAATTTTTATTTGGGTCATATCTAAAAATGATTCTGAGGGTTTCACAAATCCCCATTTCAAATTTAAATGGAATATAAACATGATGCACAAATGACTAGCTAGTCTAGGTCATACCAGAACTAGGGATGTGACATCATGGCCACTTGCGAAAGTGAGATCTGATAGAGATAGTATGATAAGATAAATATATTTTTGGTATTTCATAATATAGATAGGAAAAGTAAGATGCAAATAAAAGTAGATTGAAAGCTTATATGATAAAAGATAGACCCGGGGGCCATAGGTTTCACTAGTGGCTTCTCTCAAGATAGCATAAGTATTACGGTGGGTGAACAAATTACTGTCGAGCAATTCATAGAAAAGAGAATAATTATGAGATTATCTAGGCATGATCATGTATATAGGCATCACGTCCGTGACAAGTAGACCGATTCCTGCCTGGATCTACTACTATTACTCCACACATCGACCGCTATCCAGCATGCATCTAGAGTATTAAGTTCATAAGAACATAGTAACGCATTAAGAAAGATGACATGATGTAGAGGGATAAACTCATGCAATATGATATAAACCCCACCTTTTTATCCTCGATGGCAACAATACAATACGTGCCTTGCAGCCCTTATTATCACTGGGTAAGGACACCGCAAGATTGAACCCAAAGCTAAGCACTTCTCCCATGGCAAGAAAGATCAATCTAGTAGGCCAAACCAAACAGATAATTCAAAGAGACTTGCAAAGATAACTCAATCATACATAAAATAATTCAGAGGAGATTCAAATATTTCTCATAGATAAACTTGATCATAAACCCACAATTCATCGAATCTCGACAAACACACTGCAAAAAGAGTTACATCGAATAGATCTCCACAAGAGAGGGGGAGAACATGGTATTGAGATCCAAAAAGAGAGAAGAAGCCATCTAGCTAATAACTATGGACCCGAAGGTCTGTGGTAAACTACTCACAACTCATCGGAGGGGCTATGGTGTTGATGTAGAAGCCCTCCATGGTCGATTCCTCCTCCGGCGGAGCGCCGGCGAAGGCTCCAAGATGGGATCTCGCGGATATAGAAGGTTACGGCGGTGCAAATTGTTTTTCGTTGGCTCCCTGGATGTTATCATGGTACGTGGGTATATATAGGAGGAAGAAGTAGGTCAGTGGCCGCCCGAGGGGCCCACAAGATAGGGGGCGCGCCCTGTAGGGGTGGGCGTGCCCTCCACCCTCGTGGCCGCCTCGGCTACTTCTTGGCTTGCACTCCAAGTCCTCTAGGTCACGTTCAATCCAAAAATCATGCTCCCGAAGGTTTCATTCCGTTTGGACTCCGTTTGATATTCCTTTTCTTCGAAATACTGAAATAGGCAAAAAAAACAGCAATACGGGCTGGGCCTCCGGTTAGTAGGTTAGTCCCAAAAATGATATAAATGTGTAAAATAAAGCCCATAAACATCCAAAAGGGGTAATATAATAGCATGGAACAATCAAAAATTATAGATACATTGGAGACTTATCAAGCATCCCCAAGCTTAATTCATGCTCGTCCTCGAGTAGGTAAATGATAAAAATAGAACTTTTGATGTGGAATGCTACCTAGCATATTTCTCAATGTAATTTTCTTTATTGTGGCATGAATGTTCAGATCCAAATGATTCAAAATAAAAGTTCATATTGACATAAGAAATAGTAATACTTCAAGCATACTAATCAAAGTAACCATGTCTTCTCAAAATAGCATGGCTAAAGAAAGTTATCCCTACAAAATCATATAGTCTGGCTGTTGCTCTATCTTCATCACACAAAGTATTCAATCATGCACAACCCCAATGACAAGCCAAGCAATTGTATCATACTTTACTAATCTCAAACTTTTTCAACTTTCACGCAATACATGAGCGTGAGCCATGGACATAGCACTATATGTGGAATAGAATGGTGGTTGTGGAGAAGACAAAAAAGGAGAAGATAGTCTCACATCAACTAGGCATATCAACAGGCTATGGAGATGCCCATTAATAAATATCGATGTGAGTGAGTAGGGATTGCCATGCAACGGATGCACTAGAGCTATAAATGTATGAAAGCTCAACAAAAGAAACTAAGTGGGTGTGCATCCAACTCGCTTGCTCACGAAGACCTAGGGCATTTTGAGGAAGCCCATCATTGGAATATACAAGCCAAGTTCTATAATGAAAAATTCCCAATAGTATATGAAAGTGACAACATAGGAGACTCTATCATGAAGATCATGGTGCTACTTTAAAGCACAAGTGTGGTAAAAAGGACAGTAGCATTGTCCCTTCTCTCTTTTTCTCTCATTTTTATATTTTTTTCTTTATTTCCTTTTTTCTTTTGGGCCTTTCTCTCTTTTTTTTCTTTTTTTTCTTTTTTTAAAGTCCAAAGTCTCATCCCGACTTGTGGGGGAATCATAGTCTCCATCATCCTTTCCTCACTGGGACAATGCTCTAATAATGAAGATCATCACACTTTTATTTACTTACAACTTAAGATTACAACTCAATACTTAGAACAAGATATGACTCTATATGAATGCCTCCGGCGGTGTACCGGGATATGCAATGAATCAAGAGTGACATGTATGAAAATTATGAAGGTGGCCATGCCACAAATACGATGTCAACTACATGATCATGCAAAGAGCAATATGACAATGATGATGCATGTCATATAAAAGGAATGGTGGAAAGTTGCATGGCAATATATCTCGGAATGGCTATGGAAATGCCATAATAGGTAGGTATGGTGGCTGTTTTGAGGAAGGTATATGGTGGGTGTATGGTACCGGCGAAAGTTGCGCGGCACAAGAGAGGCTAGCAATGGTGGAAGGTGAGATTGCGTATAATCCATGGACTCAACATTAGTAAAAAGAACACATGTACTTATTGCCAAAATCTACAAGTCATCAAAAACAAAGTATTATGCACATGCTCCTAGGGGGTTAGATTATTAGGAAAAGACCATCGCTCGTCCCCGACCGCCACTCATAAGGAAGACAATCAATAAATAAAATTGTGCTCCAACTTCATCACAAAGCGGTTCACCATACGTGCATGCTACGGGAATCACAAACTTCAAGACAAGCATTCTTTAAATTCATAATCACCAAACTTGCATGACTTTAATATCACTACCTCCATATCTCAAAACAATTATCAAGTATCAAATTGATCATAGCATCCAATTCACTTCCTATGATAGTTTTTATTATACCCAACTTGGATGCCTACCATTCTAGGACCAATTTTATAACCATAGAAAATACCATGATGTTATAAAAGACTCTCAAAATAATATAATCGAAGCATGAGAGATTAACAATTTCTTCAAAATTAAGCCACCGCCGTGCTCTAAAAGATATAAGTGAAGCACTAGAGCAAAAACTATCAAGCTAAAAAGATATAAGTGAAGCACATAGCGTATTCTAATAAATTCTAATTAAGTGGGCTTCTACCAAAAGGTGTGTACAGCAAGGATGATTGTGGTAAACTAAAAAGCAAAAATTAATATCATACAAGACGCTCCAATCAAAACACATATCATGTGGCGAATAAAAATATAGCTCCAAGTAAAGTTACCAATGAACGAAGACGAAAGAGGGGATGCCTTCCGGGGGCATACCCAAGCTTAGGCTTTTGGCTAATCTTGAATATCTTGGGCTGCCATGGGCATCCCCAAGCTTAGGATCTTGCCACTCCTTATTCCATAGTCCATAAAATCTTTACCCAAAACTTGAAAACTTCACAACACAAAACTCAACAGGAAATCTCATAAGATTCGTTAGTGAAAGAAAACAAAACCACCACATAAGGTACTGTAATGAACTCATTCTTTATTTATATTGGTGTTAAACCTACTGTATTTCAAGTTCTCTATGGTTCATACCACTTAATACTAGCCATAGATGAATCAAAATAAGCAAACAACACACGAAAAACAGAATCTGTCAAAAAAAGAACAGTCTGTAGCAATCTGTAACTAACGCAAACTTCTGGAACTCTAAAAATCCTACCAAAATAGGAAGTCCTGAGAAATTTGTCTATTGATCTACAGAAAAAATAATCAACGCAAAATCACGTTTCTGTGATTTAACAAAACAAATTTCGTGCGTGCAAAGTTTCTGCTTTTCAGCAGAATCAAATTAACTATCACCATAGGTTATCCTATAGGTTCTACTTGGCGCAAACACTAATTAGAACATAAAACACATCTAAACAGAAGGTAGATGTAAAATTTATTACTAAACAGAAAAAAAAACAAAAAACACAAATAAAATTGGGTTGCCTCCCAACTAGCGCTATCGTTTAACGCCCCTAGCTAGGCATAAAAGCGAAGATAGATCTAAGTAGTGTCATCTTTGGCACTCAATTCATAAGTAGCTCGCATGATAGATTCATAAGGTAATTTGACTTCCTTTCTTGGAAAGTGCTCCATGCCTTTCCTTAATGGAAATTGGAATCTAAAATTCCCTTCCTTAATATCAATAATCGCGCTAATCGTTCTAAGGAAAGGTCTACCAAGAATAATAGGCCAAGAAAGATTATAATCTATATCAAGAACGATAAAATCTACGGACACCAAATTTCTATTTGCAACAATGAGGACATCATTGATCCTTCCCATTGGATTTTTAATGGTGGAATCCGCAAGGTGCAAATTTAAAGAGCAATCATCAAGATCATGGAAACCTAAAATATCACATAAAGTTTTCGGAATCGTGGAAACACTAGCACCCAAATCACACAAAGCATAACACTCGTGATCTTTAATTTTAATCTTTATAGTAGGTTCCCACTCATCATTAAGTTTTCTAGGTATAGAAATTTCCAAATTAAGTTTTTCATCATAAGATTGCATCAAGGCATCAACGATATGTTTGGTAAAAGCTTTATTTTGACTATAAGCATGAGGAGAATTAACAACGGATTGCAACAAGGAAATACAACCTTCTAAAGAACAATTATCATAATCAAATTCCTTGAAATCCGAGATAGTGGGTTCAATGCTATTTAAAGTCATGACCTCTCCAATCCCACTTTTACCAAATTTAGCATCAAGATCTAAAAACTCCGAACTATTGGGACGCCTTCTAACTAAAGTTGACTCATCTCTAGTCCCATTATTATCAAGATTCATATTGAAAAACAAAGATCTAATAGGAGACACATCAATAACTTTAATATCTTCATCATTATTTTCACGGAAACTAGAAGAACACGCCTTTACAAAGCAATCTTTCTTAGCATGCAATCTAGCGGTTCTTTCCTTGCACTCATCAATGGAAATTCTCATGGCTTTGGGAGACTCATTGATATCATGCTTAGGAGGAGTAGATCTAAGTTTAAGATAATCAACATCAAGCGAAAGTATATCAACGTTCCTAGCCAAATCATCAACTTTGAGCAATTTTTCTTCAAGCAAAGCATTAAAATTCTTTTGAGAAATCATAAATTCTTTCACACTATTCTCAAAATCAGAGGGCATCTTATTAAAATTACCATAAGAATTATTATAGGGATTTCCATAATTATTAGAGGAATTACTAGGGAACGGTCTAGGATTAAAGTTTCCTCTATAAGCATTGTTTCCAAAACTATTCCTACCAACAAAATTCACATCCATAGATTCATTATTATTCTCAATCAAAGTAGACAAAGGCATATCATTGGGATCAAGAGGAGCATTCTTAGTAGCAAACAATTTCATAAGTTCATCCATCTTTCCACTCAAAACATTAATTTCTTCTATAGCATGCACATTTTTACTAGTAGATCTTTTGGTGTGCCATTGAGAATAATTAGCCATAATATTATCAAGAAGTTTTGTAGCATCTCCTAAAGTGATTTCCATAAACGTGCCTCCCACGGCCGAATCTAAAATGTTTCTAGAAGCAAAGTTCAAACCGGCATAGAAATTTTGTATGATCATCCATAAATTCAAACCATGAGTAGGGCAATTGCGAATCATCAATTTCATCCTTTCCCAAGATTGGGCTACATGCTTATGATCAAGTTGTTTAAAATTCATAATATCATTCCCAAGAGTGACGATCTTAGCGGGAGGAAAATATTTAGAGATAAAAGCATCTTTGCACTTGTTCCAAGAATCAATACTATTTTTAGGCAAAGACGAAAACCAAACTTTAGCACGTTCTCTAAGTGAAAACAGAAATAACTTCAATTTAACAATATCATTATCCGTATCTTTATTCTTTTGCATATCACACAAATCAACAAAGTTGTTTAGATGGGTAGCGACATCTTCACTAGGAAGGCCGGCGAATTGATCTTTCATAACAAGATTCAACAAAGCAGTATTGATTTCACAAGACTCAACATCACTAAGAGGAGCAATCGGAGTACTAAGGAAATCATTATTACTGGTATTGGAGAAATCACACAATTTGGTATTATCTTGCGCCATGGCAACAAGTAATCCGACACACAAGCAAACAAAAAAGGCAAGCGAAAGAGAGAGGAGAAGATTGGGAAAGAGAGGGCAAATAAAACGGCAAGGGTGAAGTGGGGGAGAGGAAAACGAGAGGCAAATGGCAAATAAAGTAAATGCGAGGGAGATGAGTTTGTGATGGGTACTTGGTATGTCTTGACTTGAGCGAAGACCTCCCCGGCAACGGCGCCAGAAATCGCACGTTGGCGGGAGGTAGAATCTTGAGTTGACTTGAGCGAAGACCTCCCCAGCAACGATGCCAGAAATCCTTCTTGCTACATCTTGAGCTTGCGTTGGTTTTCCTTCAAGAGGAAAGGGTGATGCAGCAATAGTAGCGTAAGTATTTCCCTTAGTTTTTGAGAACCAAGGTATCAATCCAGTAGGAGGCTCCTCAAAAGTCCCACGCAGCTACACTAACAAACAAAGAACTCGCAACCAACGCAATAAAGGGTTTGTCAATCCCTTCATGGCCACTTGCGAAAGTGAGATCTGATAGAGATAGTATGATAAGATAAATATATTTTTGGTATTTTATAATATAGATAGAAAAAGTAAAGATGCAAATAAAAGTAGATTGAAACCTTATATGATAAAAGATAGACCCCGGGGCCATAGGTTTGACTAGTGGCTTCTCTCAAGATAGCATTTACTACTATTACTCCACACATCGACCGCTATCCAGCATGCATCTAGAGTACTAAGTTCATAAGAACATAGTAACGCATTAAGAAAGATGACATGATGTAGAGGGATAAACTCATGAAATATGATATAAACCCCACCTTTTTATCCTCGATGGCAACAATACAATACGTGCCTTGAAACCCTTATTGTCACTGGGTAAGGACACCGCAAGATTGAACCCAAAGCTAAGCACTTCTCCCATGGCAAGAAAGATCAATCTAGTAGGCCAAACCAAACTGATAATTCGAAGAGACTTGCAAAGATAACTCAATCATACATAAAAGAATTCAGAGGAGATTCGAATATTTCTCATAGATAAACTTGGTCATAAACCCACAATTCATCGGATCTCGACAAATACACCGCAAAAAGAGTTACATCGAATAGATCTCCACAAGAGAGGGAAGAACATGGTATTGAGATCCAAAAAGAGAGAAGAAGCCATCTAGCTAATAACTATGGACCCGAAGGTCTATGGTAAACTACTCACAACTCATTGGAGGGGCTATGGTGTTGATGTAGAAGCCCTCCGTGGTCGATTCCCCCTCCGGCGGTGCGCCGGCGAAGGCTCCAAGATGGGATCTCGCGGATACAAAAGGTTACGGCGGTGGAAATTGTTTTTTGTTGGCTCCCTGGATGTTTTCGGGGTACGTGGGTATATATAGGAGGAAGAAGTAGGTCGGTGGCTGTCGGGGGGATGAACCCCGTGCAGGCAACGGAACCCAGATCCTCTTCAAAAACAACGGGGCTGGCACCGTCCCTCAATACCGGCACGCGCTTGGCCGGGTTGCTCGACCCGGCCGAGCCCCGCAAGCCAGCCAGACTCGCTGACCCAGCAAGACACGGCGACTCGGCCACAACGACCAGCGCAAGACAGCCGAACCTGGCACGACCAAGGCTTCCTCAACAAGCTAGCACCACCCATGGCGTGCTATGCAATCCGGCCATGGGTCAGCTACCGTCCCATCCAGGCCATACGATGGGACGAGTCTTCAATCAGCGATGACTGAGGCAACAGTGCCCCGCCCATGCTTCTGGTCAGCCGGAGCGTGGCAACAGTGCCCCTCACCTACCCGCCGACCAGGGCCGGCGTGGCTACAGTGCTCCCGCTCTCACCACTGACGCCAGCAAGCGGCAGCCTGACAGAGAGCACTATACACGACTCGACTCAGTCACGCCCTGATGATCGACAAGATGGCGCATAGTTCCCCTAGGCACGTGGGGCCCGCACCTAGAGGAACCCGGTGAACCACGATCCCTGGGCGGGACCCAGCCCGGGTTCCCGCACACCGACAATACGGACCCACCGACCTGTAACATTACCATTGTACCCCTGGGGGGTTGGTCTATAAAACCCCCTAGGAGCCCACGATCACAGGGGCAAGAAAAAAGCAGAGAACGCATACGAGAGAAAAGCAAGTAAGCATAGGACTAGCCACCAAACAGCAACACCGGAGAGAAGGATCAGCCCAAGCCTTGGCCAACTTCCCTCCTCCTCCATACAGCTCCAGGAGCGACATTGTACTATCGATCATCCAACTACACTCGTCAGGACTAGGGGTATTATCTCTTCGGAGAGCCCCAAACCTAGGTATGTACGGCGTCCCGCGCCCGCTCATGCCAACCTCGCCTCTGGAGTCCACCAGCGCCCTCGAGCCTCCTCCTCTCTTTAGCCATCCCTTGTCATCTGCCGTGTGCCCACCACGATAGTTGGCACCCACCGTGGGGCAGCTCGAGGAGCTGGCCAGGAGCATGCTTCAGACGGGGCCATTCTCCTACACTGATGAGTTCGTCGCATTGGCGGACGACGTTGTCGGCGCGCTTGCCGCCTCCTTTGCTGCGTTGCGCATCTCCGATGCGTTCGCGGCCGACGAGTACCCCAGCGAGGTTCTCAGCTACTCCGACTCTCCCCTCTCCCTCGGCGGCGGCATTTCCGCCGGGGCAATGGACATCCATGTGGAGGTCTTCGTCATCGGTGACGGCGTCTCCTCCTTGTCGAGCAAGACGAGGAAGGCTGCCAAAGCCAGGGCCGCGGTGGAATGGACCGAGCCGTCCGATCTGTTGCGCGCCGCGATGCAGAGCCTCCGCATCCCCATCGGCACCGACGTCGACGCCACCAACGTTGCGGAGGCCCGAACCCAGCTCGAGGAAAGGCGCCAGCAGATGCTGGACCTGTCCGAGACACTCCCCGCCACTCAATGTTGCCTGGACACCGCTCAGCTAGAGCGCAATGCCGCCTACGGGTTCACGGCCGCCGCGGCCGAGCCAAGCCGGGTCGCCGACGTGCGTGCCCGGGGAAGCGCAATCGGCCGGGCCCTCGGCGCCGTCCCAACTGTCTACGAGACCCCAGCGAAGAACATGCGCGCTGCCCAGGCAGCCGCAGCCGGCCTGGATCAGCTCACGGGTGAGGAGCTGAAAGAGCGCATCGGGTGGATGCGCGAACTCCTCCACGCCACCAACACCCAGCAGGACCGCCTCAACCAGCTCGCCAAGCCGGCGGGACCCGGCTCCGCCCGCCTTGGCGGGCCCGGCGAACTTCTGCACACTGCTTCCTCGCCACCCGGCGAGGCGCACTCCGGCCGAGTCTGGACTCGGCACGACCCGGCCACTGCGGCCGCCAGCGGATTGGACGACGACCCCGTCCCAGAGATCCAGCGCAGACCCGGCCAGCATGGCCGGCGTCCGGCTCCAACCGACCCGGCCCCCCGTGGCCTGGCCGCAAGTCGACTCGGCCCAAGCGCCATCGACGACGCCGACGCTCGCCACCGCCTCGATCAGCTTGCTTGCTCCCTGGAGGTGGAGGAGCGGTGCTATCGGGCCGGCGTGCTTCGGCCCGCGCATCTGGGAGGAGCCCTTCCCCAAAGGGTTCATGCTCCCCCGCGACACCCCCAAGTACAATGGGACAGTGAAGCCAGAAGACTGGCTCACCGACTACACCACGGCCATTGGCATCACCGGTGCCAATCGTCATCTCGCCGTGCGCTTTGCACCGCTCATGCTCCAAGGGTTAGCCCGCACATGGTTGAACAGCCGGCCGATAGGCAGCATCAACACGTGGGTGGACTTCGAGGAAGCCTTTGTCCGCAACTTCACGGGGACCTACAAGCGGCCCGGCCGCCCTAGCCAGCTCGCCATGTGCGTGCAAGGGCCTACAGAGACCGGTCGCGAGTACCTCGCACGCTGGACCGAGCTCCAGAATAGCTGCGAGGGCGTCCATGAAGTCCAGGCGATCCAGTACTTCGTCAGCGGGTGCCGAGACGGCACCCTCCTCAAGCACAAGCTCTTACACTCCGAGCAGGCCACCATGGCCGCGCTCATGGTGATGGCGGACAAGTACGCCAACGCCGACTCCGCCATGAAGATCCAGGTGGCGCTGGATGAAGCTGGAAAGGCGAAGCCGGTTCCCCCTCCGAAGCCGGCCGACGAAAGCAGCCGGCAGCAGCATCACCAGAACAACAAGCGCAAGGCCGACCAGCCGGCGCAGCGTCACGACAACCGGCTCGTCATGGCCACCGAGCCCGCGGCAGACCCGGCGGTGAAGCGCCGGCAGACTGGCAAGATGGAATGGCAACCTGCCATGAGCTTCGAGCAGATGCTCGACGCCCCCTGCAAGCACCACAGCGCAAGACCCTTCATGCACACGCTTCGGCAGTGCGCCATCACCAAGCGCATCATGAGGGGCGACGTCCCGCCTCCTCCGGATCCGGCTCCAGGCGCGGGACAACTGCCTCCGCCTCCACCGCCGCCTCCAGCTAGCGGCGCGATGCGTGACGAAGCCTACCCAGACCAGAACGCGGCCTACATCGTCTTCTCCAGCCTCAGCAACGACAAGCATAGTGAGCGCCTCCTTCGGCAGGAGGTGAACACCGTCCTCCCGGCAAAGCCGGAGTTCATGCATTGGTCGGATCGCCCGATCACCTGGACCCGGGAGGATCACCCGGCAGTCATGCCGAGTCCGGGTGGTTACGCCCTCGTCCTCAACCCAACCATCGTCGCGCCGCGCACATGCAAGTTCTCCCGAGTCCTCATCTACGGCGGCAGCAGCATCAACATCCTCTACCACGACATGATGACCAAGCTTGACCTTAAGGCCGAGGACCTGGAGCCGACCCGGACGATCTTCCGCGGCATCGTGCCCGGCCTCTCCTGCTCCCCCATTGGCCGGGTCCGGCTCGATGTCCTGTTTGGTGACAGCAGCCACTTCCGGCGTAAACCGATCTGGTTCGAGGTGGTGGACCTGTCCAGCACGTATCACGCGTTGCTGGGCCGGCCCGCGATCGCCAAGTTCATGGTGGTTCCCCACCATGCGTATCTGAAGATGAAGATGCTGGGTCCCAAGGGCCTGATCACAATCACTGGCGATTACCGCAAGTCCCTGGAATGCGCACGAGACGGTGCCAAGTTGGCCGAGTCACTGGTCATTGCCGAGGAGCGGCGCCAGCTCGACCAGATCGTCGCCCTGGCAGGCAAGGCCTCCGCTGCATCGATCCTGACCCCGGACCCGGCCGACAAGGCCGCCTTCAAGCCCTCCAAGGAGACCAAGAAAGTGAAGCTCAACCCAGAAGACCCCAGCTGCAGCAAGTACGTTATCGTAGGCGCCCGCCTCGACAGCAAAAAGGAAGGCGAGCTCGTCGATTTCCTCCGTGAGAATCGGGATATCTGAGCATGGACCCCCAAGGACATGTCGGGTATCCCGAGGAAGTACGCCAAGCACAAACTTCACGTCCGCAAGGACGCCAAGCCTGTTCGTCAACCCCTACGACGATTTTCCGAAGAGAAGAGAAGAACCATTGGTGAAGAGGTCGCCAAGCTTTTGGCGGCCGGGTTCATAATGGAAGTGTTTCACCCTGAGTGGCTGGACAATCCAGTCCTCGTCCTGAAGTAGAACAAGACCTGGCGCTTGTGTATCGACTACACCAGCCTCAACAAGGCATGTCCCAAGGATCCGTTCGTTCTCCCGCGGATCGGCCAAGTCATCGACTCGACCGCCGGGTGCGAGCTTCTGTCCTTCCTGGACGCTTACTCCGGCTACCACCAGATCAAGCTGGACCCGGCCGACGCCCTAAAGACGTCCTTCATCACGCCCTTTGGGGCGTATTGCTACATCACCATGTAGTTCGGCTTGAAGAACGCCGGCACCACCTTCCAATGCTGCATGCAGAAATGTCTGCTACCGCAACTCGGCCGCAATATGCACGTGTACATGGACGACATCGTGGTGAAGACCAAGAAGCACCTCACGCTCCTCGACGATTTGAAGGAAACATTCGCCAACCTCCGCGAGTACAAGGTCAAGCTTAACCCAGAAAAATGCGTCTACGGCGTCCCGGCCGGAAATCTATTCGGCTTCCTCGTCTCGAAACGCGGCATTGAGGCGAACCCGGAGAAGATCAAGGCCATCGAGCGCATGTGCAAGCCGGCTCGGCTGCGCGATGTCCAGAAGTTCACCGGATGCTTGTCCTCGGTCAGTCAGTTTCTAAGCCGGCTGGGCGAGAGGGCGCTACCCCTGTACCAGCTGATGAAGAAGATGAGCCCGTTCGAATGGAACGGCAAGGCAGACGAGGCCTTCCAAGACCTCAAGCGCATGCTCTCCACCGCACCAGTCCTGGCCGCACTGACCGACAAGGAGCCGCTGTTGCTATACATAGCCGTGACCTCGCGGGCAGTCAGCACGGTGCTGGTGGTCGAGCGACCAAAGAAGGGCAAGATCCAAGCCGTCCAGCGCCCAATCTACTACCTGAGCGAGGTGCTCTCCATCTCCAAGCAGAACTTCCCGCACTACCAGAAGATGTGTTACGGCGTGTACTTCACCGCCAAGAAGCTGAAGCAGTATTTCCAAGAGCATGTGGTCACCGTGGTCAGCACGGCGCCTATCGGAGAAATCATCGGGTGCCGGGATGCCTCTGGCCGGGTTGCCAAGTGGGCGATCCAGCTAGCCGGCCACACCATCCTCTACGAGCCCCGCACCACGATCAAGTCTCAAGCCCTGGCCAACTTCCTCGCCGACTAGACCGAGACCCAGTACTTGCCACTGCCCCCCGACTCGACGCATTGGCGCATGCACTTCGACGGGTCCAAGATGCGACTCGGCCTGGGGGCCGGCATCGTACTGTCGTCCCCAAAGGGCGACCGACTCCACTACGTGCTCCAGATCCACTTCGCCGCCTCCAACAACGTCGCCGAATACAAAGCTCTTGTGCACGGCCTCCGGCTTGCCAAGGAACTCGGCATCCGGCGCATCCTGTGCTACGGCGACTCGGACCTAGTGGTGCAGCAGTGCTCCAGCGAGTGGGACGCCCGCGACTCAAACTTGGCAAGCTACCGCTTCCTCGTCCAGAAGCTGTCTGGATCCTTCGAGGGCTGCGAGTTCCTCCACGTCTCGCGTGCGGAGAACGAAGCAGCCGACACGCCCACCAAGATCGCCTCGTCACGACAAGCCATCCCATCCGGCATCTCCCTCGAGCACCTGCGCAAGCCGTCCATCAAGCCATCACCGGACTCCGAGTACATCCACGTTCCAGACGACCCGGCCGCACCTCAAGCTAGCCCGGAGACTGCTGAACCCGGCCCAGGGGCTGCTCAGCTCGACCCGGCCACCATCGTCCCGGACCCGGCCGTCGCCATCCCTGACCCGGGGGCTGCTGACTCGGAACCCACCCTGGTGGCCGTCTTCACCGTGGTTACGGCTCCATCCTGGGCTCTCCCAATATCATAATATTTGGAGAATGGGGTTCTCCCCATGGACGAGACCGAAGCCCGGCAAGTGCAGCGCCGGGCGTCCGCCTACAACATCATCAACAATGAGCTCGTAAAGCGCAGCTCCACCGACGTGTTCCAACGTTGCGTCAAGCAGGAACAGGGCATCGACATCCTCCTCGACATACATCAGGGCGAGTGCGGGCACTGATAACCCGCAAGTATACGGGATAGTTGTAGCCTCTTTCGATAAGTAGGAGTGTTGAACCCAACGAGGAGCTAAAGGTAGAGCAAATACTCTCTCAAGTCCTATCGGCCACTGATACGACTCTACGCACGCTTGACGTTCGCTTTACCTAGAACAAGTATGAAACTAGAAGAACTTTGTAGGTGTGATAGGATAGGTTTGCAAGATAATAAAGAACACGTAAATAAAAAAGTAGGGGCTGTTTAAATAAAGATGCAATAAAGTAAATATAGCGAGTGTGGAAAGTGGTGGTAGAAGTTGTGAAATTGCCCCTAAGCAATTGACTATGTTACTAGACCGGTAATCACTATTGCAATTCTATTTGAGGGAGAGGCATAAGTTAACATACTTTCTCTACTTGGATCATATGCACTTATGATTGGAACTCTAGCAAGCATCCGCAACTACTAAAGATTCATTAAGGTAAAACACAACCATAGCATTAAAGTATCAAGTCCCCTTTATCCCATACGCAAACAACCTACTTACTCGGGTCTGTGCTTCTGTCACTCACGCCACCCACCATAAGCAAATCATAAACATATTGCAAACCCTACAGCGGGGATCCCTCACGCTTGCGCGACACGGAGGGCACAATAGGACAGCACCAATAATAAAACATGCAACTCAAACCAATCATAGCAATTCATCAATCACCGATAGGAAAATGGAAATCTAGAGAGACATCATAGGATGGCAACACATCATTGGAAAATAATATGAAGCATAAAGCACCATGTTAAAGTAGAGGGTACAGTGGGTTGCGGGAGAGTGGACCGCTGAATATATATGGGGGAAGGTGATGGGGATGTTGGTGAAGATGATGGAGGTGTTGGTGATGATCGCAGTGATGATGATGGCCCCCGGCAGCATTCCAGCGCCACCAGAAGCAAGGGGGAGAGAGCCCCCCTTCTTCTTCTTCTTCCTTGACCTCCTCCCTAGATGGGAGAAGGGTTTCCCCTCTGGTCCTTGGCTCCCATGGCGTGGGAGGGGCGAGAGCCCCTCCGAGATTGGATCTATCTCTCTGTTTCTGCGTTCTTGGATTCTGCCCTGGCACCATTTCCTTTTATCTAGAGGTCCATAACTCCGATTGGATTGAAACCTTTGCCCAGATCGTTTTCCAAAAATTAGCTTTCTTGCGGCCAAAGAAGGGCATCAACCGCCTTACGGGTGGCCCACAAGATAGGGGGTGCGCCCCCTGGAGTGGTGGCGTGGGCCACTCTCGTGGCCACCTCGGGCACCGTTTCGCGTTGATTCTTCCTCCCAAAAATCACAAATATTCCAAAATAATTCTCCGTCTGTTTTTATCCCGTTTGGACACCGTTTGATATTGGGTTTCTGCGAAACATAAACATGCAACAAACAGGAACTGGCACTGGGCACTGGATCAATATGTTAGTCCCAAAAATAGTATAAAAAGTTGCCAAAAGTATATGAAAGTTGAATAATATTGGCATGGAACAATCAAAAATTATAGATACAACAGAGACGTATCAGCATCCCCAAGCTTAATTCCTGCTCGTCCTCGAGTAGGTAAATGATAAAAAGATAATTTTTGATGTGGGATGCTACCTAGCATAATCTTGATCATATATCTAATCATGGCATGAATATTAAGACACGAGTGATTCAAAGCAATAGTCTATCATTTGACATAAAAACAATAATACTTTGAGCGTACCAATAAAGCAATCATGTCTTTTCAAAACAACAAGGCCAAAGCAAGCTTATCCCTACAAAATCATATAGTTTGGCCATGCTTCATTTTCGTCACACAAAATGCCCCCATCATGCACAACCCCGATGACAAGCCGAGCAATTGGTTCATACTTTTTAACACGCTTCAGTTTTTTCAACCCTCACGCAATACATGAGCGCAAGCCATGGATATAGCACTATAGGTGGAATAGAATATAATGATGGAGGTTATGTGGAGAAGCCAAAAGGAGAAAGTCTCACATCGACGCAGCTAATCAATGGGCTATGGAGATGCCCATCAATTGATGTCAATGCGAGGAGTAGGGATTGCCATGCAACGGATGCACTAAGAGCTATAAGTGTATGAAAGCTCAACAAAAGAAACTAAGTGGACGTGCATCCAACTTGCTTGCTCAAGAAGACCTAGGGCATTTGAGGAAGCCCATCGTTGGAATATACAAGCCAAGTTCTATAATGAGAAATTCCCACTACTATATGAAAGTGACAATATAGGAGACTCACTATATGAAGAACATTGTGCTACTTTGAAGCACAAGTGTGGAAAAAGGATAGTAACATTGCCCTTTTTCTTTTCTTTTTGTTCTTTTTTTTCTTTTTTTTTCCTTTTTCGGTGGGCTTCTTTGGCCCCCTTTTTTATTTAGGCTTCTTTGGCCTTTCCTTTTTTTCTTTTTTGCTTTTTTTTCTTTTTTTCATGGGGCAATGCTCTATAATGATGATCATCACACTTTTATTTACTTACAACTCAATATCTAGAACAAAGATATGACTCTATATGAATGCTTCTGGCAGTGTACCGGGATGTGCAATGATCTAGCGTAGCAATGACATCAAAAAACGGACAAGCCATGAAAGCATCATGCTAGCTATCTTACGATCATGCAAAGCAATATGACAATGAATGCTCAAGTCATGTATATGATGATGATGGAGGTTGCACGGCAATATATCTCGGAATGGCTATGGAAATGCCATAATAGGTAGGTATGGTGGCTGTTTTGAGGAAGATATAAGGAGGCTTATGTGTGATAGAGCGTATCATATCACGGGGTTTGGATGCACCGGTGAAGTTTGCACCAACTCTCGAGGTGAGAAAGGGCAATGCACGGTACCGAAGAGGCTAGCAATGATGGAAAGGTAAAAGTGTGTATAATCCATGGACTCGCATTAGTCATAAAAAACTCATATACTTACTGCAAAAGTTTATTAGCCCTCGAAGCAACGTACTACTACGCATGCCCCTAGGGGGATAGATTGGTAGGAAAAGACCATCGCTCGTCCCCGACCGCCACTCATAAGGAAGACAATCAAAGAAACACCCCATGCTTCAAATTTGTCACACAACGGTTACCATACGTGCATGCTACGGGACTTGCAAACCTCAACACAAGTGTCTCTACAATCCACAACCACCCACTAGCATGACTCTAATATCACCATCTTTATATCGCAAAACTATTGCAAGGAATCAAACATATCATATTCAGCGATCTACAAGTTTATGTAGGATTTTATGACTAACCATGTGAATGACCAATTCTTGTCATCTCTCTAAAAAGATATAAGTGAAGCAAGAGAGTTTAATTCTTTCTACAAAAGATATGCCCACGCTCTAACAAATATAAGTGAAGCAAAAGAGCATTCTACAAATAGCGGTTTTCTATGTAAAGGGAAACAGGCAATCCAAACTTCAAATGATATAAGTGAAGCACATGAAGCATTCTATAAAGCCACACTCAAAAGATTTAAGTGAAGTGCAACAAGCATTCTATAAATCGATCAAGGAATATCTCATACCAGCATGGTGCATAAAAGAAAAATGAAACTAAATGCAAAAGATGCTCCAAGGTTGCACATATCACATGAACGAAACCAATACGAAAACATACCGATACTTGTTGAAGAAAGAGGGGATGCCTTCCGGGGCATCCCCAAGCTTAGATGCTTGAGTTTCCTTGAATATTTACTTGGGGTGCCTTGGGCATCCCCAAGCTTGAGCTCTTGCCTCTCTTCCTTTTACTCATATCGAGACATCCTCGATTAGACACTACATCCACACAACACTTCAACAGAAAACTCGGTAAGATCCGTTAGTATAATAAAGTAAATCACCACTCTAAGTACTGTTGCAAACCAATTCATATTTTGTTTTTGCATTGTGTCTACTGTAATATAGCTTTTCCATGGCTTAATCCACTGATATAAATTGATAGATTCATCAAAACAAGCAAACTATGCATCAAAAACAGAATCTGTCAAAAACAGAACAATCTGTAAAAATATGAACATCCACCATACTTCTGGTACCCCAAAAATGCTACCAAAATTAGAAAAAATAAACAAGTTGTACATAAAGACAGTTCAAAAGGAATCAGAACCAATTAACGTTCCAGCTATAAATGTAAAATCATGCACTACAGCCAAAGTTTCTGTCCTGCACCGTACAAACCAACAAGCATTGTAAACATCCTAAAGGCAAACCTTGGCACATTATTTTTATAATACAATGGAATTATACAAGGGGATAATTATTTTTGTTGAAAAGTTTCTGTAATCAAGATTCACAAATTTACTGTGAGCGTGAACAAAGTTCAAGGATAGCTCCCACTTCAACAATGCTTGTCTTTCTCACTTTCACTTTCCTTTTTGAAAAGTTTTTAGGTTCCCCTCTTTATTTTTGTGTTTTTAAACTATATGAAAGCACTCAACAGAAATAAATGACTCTCTAAAACTTCCAGGTTGTCTCCCTGGCAGCGCTTTCTTCAAAGCCATTAAGCTAGGCATATAGTGCTCAAATAATGGATCCACCCGGATCCCAAGGTATATCAAAGCCAATTTTAATTAACAATGATTTGTAAGTTAGTAGTGAGCACAAAGTAACATATATCAAGCAACAACGAAGTCTAACTCTCTTCCTATGCATCCGCATGTCATAAAAGAACAATTCATGCACACCAAGTAAAGGCCAATGCATAGTATAAGCAGTTTCTTGCAATTCTATCGTGTAGGAAACATAGAGAGGTGGAGACATAGTTCCTCTCTCATAATAATTGCAAGTAGGAGCAGCAAGCACATGCATATTATATCTATCAAAATCATCATGTGCAACGGTAAAAGGCAACCCACCAATATAATCCTTAATAAGCACAAACTTCTCCGATATAGTGTAGTCGGAACAATTCAAAAAGATAATAGGACTATCATGCGTGGGTGCAATAGCAACAATTTCATGTTTAACATAAGGAACTATAGCAAGTTCATCTCCATAAGCATAATTCATATTGGCATCTTGGCCACAAGCATAGCAAGCATCATCAAAAAGGGATATTTCAAGAGAATCAACGTGATCATAGCAATCATCCTTCGGTAAGCACGAAGGGGAATTAAACACTATATGAGTTGGAGGGTTACTCTCATTAGAAGGTGGGCACGGGTAGCTAATCCGCTCTTCCTCCTTTTGTTCTTCGCTCTCCTCGTCATCTTTTTCATCCAATGAGCTCACAGTTTCATCAATTTCTTCTTTTATAGCTTCCTGCAAAATATTAGTCTCTTCTTGGACAGCGGAGACTTTCTCAATAAATGCATTAATATAGTAATTGTATTCATAATTTTCATAGAAATATCTAAGTATAGCAAGATTTTCAGGCCTACAAACACCATCATCATCAAAAGCTTCATACTTTTCAAACAAAGATTCAATTTCATAAGCAGCCTTAAAAGCAACAAATTCTTCTATTTGTTCCACATCATAGTAATCATATATACCATTAACATAAGAAGCTAAGTTTCATTATCATTAAATTTGCATGAAAAGGGAAGGTGTGGAGCCTTCATCCTAGAGCAACAAGTAATATCATATCTCAAGCATAGATCCCGAGCATACCAATGCAACATAATAAATTGATCCCATAATAGTTTCCCTTTTTGTGTAAAGAGATAATCCTTAAAGTATTCACGTTGATCCAACGTGTCTCCCATTATAAAGTTGAATGGGGTTTTCTCAGGATTATCAAAGTAGTACATAATATCTTTCACATAATGAGAATCGAGGGTTTTAGGAGTTACCCCATCTCCATGAGTAGCAAGTACACCTAATTTTTTTGGTATTTTGTGTTCCATATCGATAACTAAAGATAGAGAACAACTTAGAACAGCAAATAAAAATTACTTAGTGATAAAGCAAACAAGCACACACGAGGATATTCACCCCACGCTATGACTCCCTGGCAACGGCGCTAGAAAAAGGTCTTGATAACCAGCAAGTATACGGGATAGTGGTAGCCTCTTTCGATAAGTAAGAGTGTCGAACCAAACGAGGAGCTAAAGGTAGAACAAATACTCTCTCAAGTCCTATTGGCCACTGATATGACTCTACGCACCACTACAAAAAAAAGACACATCCGTGACATTTTGGGCCGAACGAAAAATATTTCTGTCATACATATGACACTTCTATGACGATAATTGTGACAAAACCCGGTATCATCATAGATGTGGCGGGCTCCTACTTCTATGACAAAAAATAATGATAGAAAATGGGATTTTCGTCCTGGGCGGGCCGGAGACACAGCTGCATGACATTCTTTGGGCCATCGATGACCGAAAAAACCATGGTAGAAGCGAGGGGGAGGAAAATTCGGGGAGTTGCCGGTTACGGTGGGAGTTCGGGGGCGGAGCGATGCGCGTTTATCTCGTACAGGTACGTGCGTGTGTGCGAGGTGTTGGCTCTAACTGAACCCGAGCGAGGCGTTGGGCTCTAACTGAACCCGAGCGATTGCACTGCAGGCTACGCGTTATTGAACCCGAGCGATCGATCGATGGCTGTTAACTGAACCCGATGGAGCGATTCCTTCGCTACTGGTGCTAACCGAAGCCGATCGATTAGATGAACCGTGAGCGTTGCCGGGGGGGTTGGATGAACAGTGAGCGGTGGCATTGCCTCTGGATGAACAGGACCCCGTGGTGTGGAGGGTTGGATGAACAGTAGACGGTGGAGGGGTGGCCGTGGAGGGGTGGTTGAACAGGACCCCGTGGTGTGGAGGGCTGGATGAACAGTAGAAACGTGGAGGGGTGCCCGTGGAGGGGTGGTTGAACAGTAGCCGATGGAGTAGCGCGCGGTGGAGGCTGGATGAACAGGAGCCCGTGGAGGCTGGAGGAGGTCGACGGTAGCCCGTGGAGGCTAGAGGAGGTAGACGGTGGAGATGAACAGTATCCCGTGGAGTCCCGTTTTGCGGTACGCCACACCCCTCCCCCCCCCCCCCCCGTTTCGACCGTAGCGCTCCAACACAAGTCCGTTTCATCCGTTTTGCGGTACACCACACCTCTCCCGATGAACAGGACCCATGTTTCGACCATAGGAGGTCCGTTTCCTCCGTTTTGCGGTACGCCACACCCCTCCCAATCAACAGGACCCCCGTTTTGACCGTAGGAGGTCTGTTTCCTCTGTTTTGCGGTACGCCAGGCCCCTCCCGATCAACAGGACCCTGTTTCGAACGTGGCCGGTCGAACACAAGGTCGTTTCCTCCGTTGTGCGGTACGCCAGGCCTCGTTTCCATCACCTGTTCCGTCCAAGCCCTCCCGATGAACACGACCACACATTCCGTTCCGACCCAGCCGGTTGGCTCCCCATGAACACGACGACAATGTTGTTTCTCCGTTCCGACCCAGCCATGTACATATGCGCGATAGGCGTTAGAGACCCTGCCCATATGTACGTACGTGGCCGTATTTTCTTTCTTGCACCCTCGCCGCTGTACGTACGTGTACATACTACGTGCGCGCCTCTACTACGACATGTGTGTGCCTCTACTACGATACGTGCGCGCCTCTACATCTACCAGTATATATGTACGTACACGTTCGCGACCAGAATGACAACGCTACGTATGCTTCGACCAGGTGGGTCCCGACTGTCAGGAACTTCCTTGCGTGCGAAGATGTAGCTGGTGGGTCCCAGCAGTCAGGGGGGCGAATCATTTTTTTTTGGACGCACTTCCTTGCGTGTGAAGATGTAATTGGTGGGTCCCAGCAGACAGGGGAAACGTTTTTTCGCTAAATACAGTGGCCCGTCCGGTGGGTCCCCGCTATCAGGTGGAGGAATAATTATTTTGCGTGTAATAAGGAGGCACTTCCTTGCTACGGCCGTGGACCCAGCTGTCAACCTCTCCATGTACAGTCCACGTACGATGGAAGCCATTCCTTAACCATGTTGACCATGCCGCGCCGAGAGCACCAGGGCGGTGGACGATGGCGAGGCCTAGGAAGGGGACGACGCGGAGCCGGGGAAGACGCGGCACTGGATGCCCACGCGTAGAGGAGTATGAGGGTTCACTCGTTCGGCTGCGGTGTGAGGCTGCCGTCGCCGTAGAATAACAGGGGGTGTGGGTGCATAGATGGATGGCATGGCCAGCGGTGGGAGTAGTAGGGGGCGGTGAGGCCTCCACGACATCACAGGCGGCCACGGGCGGCAGGACCAGGCGGCACGACAGGCGCTGCTTTGGGCGGCTGGAGCAAGAAGACCAGAGGATGAAGAAGCACTACGGCTGTTGGATGGACATTGTACGGTAACTGGAGCTAGAATCGTTCATATATTGACTAAAGTTGACAAAGGCCTCCGTCCCAGTCAACTTAGTAGGCCCACAAGTCAACCTCCCACCAAGGTTGGTCCCAGCTAGCAGGGGTTATTCATTTTTTTGTGCGTAATAAGGAGGCACTTCCGGTGGGTCCAAGATGACAGCGGGGGGAACGTTTTTTTCGCGAAATACGGTGGCCCGTCCTGTGGGTCCCAGCAGTCAGGGGGAAACGCTTTTTTCGCGAAATACTGGTGACCCGTTCGGCGGGTCCCTGCTGTCAGGTGGAGGAATAATTATTATCCGCGTAATAAGGAGGCACTTCCTTGCGGCTGCCGTGGACCCAACTGTCAGCCTCTCCACGTACAGTACTCTTCTGATGCAAGTCGGTCGTTGACCACATTGACCATGCTGCGCCGAGAGCACCACGGTGGTGGACGACGGCGAGGCCTAGGAAGGGGACGACGGGGAGCCAGGGAAGACGCGGCAGTGGAAGCCCGCGCGGAAAGGAGTACGAGGGTTCAATGGTTCAGGTGTGGTGTGAGGCTGCCGTCGCCGCAGGGCCTAGCCAGTGGTGGGAATAGTAGGGGGCGGTGAGGCCTTCGCAGCAGCAAAGCCGGCCACGGGAGGCAGGAGCATGCAACATGACCGGCGCTGCTTTGGGCGGCTGCAGCAAGAACGCCAGAGGTTGAAGAAGCACTACGGCCGTTGGATGGCCATCGTACGGTCATTGGAGCTAGAATCGTTCATATTGACTAAAGTTGACAAAGGCCCCCATCCCAGTCAACTTAGTAGGCCCACAAGTCAGCCTCCCACCATGGTGGGTCCCAGCTAGTAGGGGAAGTACTCATTTTTTGTGCGTAATAAGGAGGCACTTCCGGTGGGTCCGAGCTGACAGCGCGGGGAACGTTTTTTTTTCACGAAATACGCCGGCCCATCCGGTGGGTCCCAGCAGTCAGGAGGGAAACCTTTTTTCGCGAAATAAGGCAGCCCGTCCGATGGGTCCCTGCTGTCAAGTGGAGGAATAATTATTTTGCACGTAATAAGGAGGCACTTCCTTGCGGCCGCCTGGACCCAGCTGTCAGCCTCTCCACGTACAGTACTCTTCTGATGGAAGTCGGTCGTTGACCACATTGACCACGCCGCGCCGAGAGCACCAGGGCGGTGTTCTGGACGACGGCGAGGCCTAGGAAGGGGACGACGCGGAGCCGGGGAAGACGCAGGAGTGGTAGCCCACGCAGAGAGGAGTATGAGGGTTCACTGGTTCGGCTGCGGTGTGAGGCTGCCATCGCCGTAGAATAACAGGGGGTGTGGGAGAGTAGAGGGATGGCCTGGCCAGCGGCGGGAGTAGTACAGGGCGGTGAGGCCTCCGCGGCATCACAGCCGGCCACGGGAGGCAGGAGCACGCGACACGACCGGCGCTGCTTTGGGCGGCTGGAGCAAGAAGACCAGAGGTTAAAGAAGCACTACGGCCGTTGGATGGACATTGTACGATCACTATAGCTAGAATCGTTTATATTGACTAAGTTTACAAAGCCCTTGGTATGCGTCAACTTAGTAGGCCCACAGCTCGGATTTGGCAGAGAACATATAGCCCATTTGCGATTTGTAAGAATGTACAGCCCATTTTTCAATTCTAATGGAATTTACTACAGCCCATTTACGGGTTTGTTAAAAGTACAGCCCAACTTCTAGCTAGGACAATGATTAATAATTTCGAACAACCGCTCAAAACAGAATTCAGAAAAAATTCCCACATTTTGATGGGATCCAAAATATTTTTATCCGAAATTTCTAGTCAGGTTAAATATAATTTCAAAATAAAGTTGTATCACATTAAAATCCAACGAAATATTGCGTGCGCAACAAGTAATGAAATTAAAATTTCCAAATTCCAAAAATACTATATTTTTCAAACTAATTACGTGTTTGGTGCATAGTAATTGCCCAGTTATTATAATTACATCCCATTTATTATTTCTTAAAGTCCATTTTCTTGTTAAGCCTAATGCATACCTCCTAGGAAACTTTGCAGCCCAGCGGGGCGGATAACAAGTTGACCCGGATATTGTGTACAACTGTCGGCCCAGTTACATTGCTGATGTTGAAAAAAAAAGGCCTGTGTAGTACAGTACAACCTAACATGGTTACTCAGCCCACATTCAGGGACGCCGGAAAGGCCCAAACAAGGCTTCTCTACAACTTTTTGAAGTCGCTGAGCTCAATTAATAACTTAGGAAAAAAGTTAGATTACAGTGGAACCTAATTAAAAGCTGTCACAGGCAAATAAATAATTCAACGGGTCCCACTTGTGCGTGTGCGCATGTGCGTGTGCGTGTGCGTGTGTGTGTGTGTGTGTGTGAGAGAGAGAGAGAGAGAGACCCATCGGTCGATGCTCGTAAATACATCTTTCAGCCATATGCATTGCTGATGCTCAGTAAAAACTTATATAGTTGACACAATCATATAGAACATCATAGCACACTGAACTTGCATACAAAAATTTCACGCAGGCAGCACAATCAGGATGGAAGCAGTGGATCTCTACGGGAAGGGCTATGTTGAAACCAACGAAGTCGTACATAACGGTTCATCGTCTTTATAAATGATGGGGAAATATCTTGAATGTTGTGCAAAGAAAACAGACAGACAACACAATAAGTTCTGCTAGCACATTAAGTTGACGTACAGCCCTTTCTAAAAAAAGTTCAGGTACAAAATTAGAACAGGTCACAATCAAATGTACTGGCATATCAGTGCTTCAGACCCGTAGCTCGGATTTAACTAGTACTATCTGACAAGATTCAGTTGTTACCTCAAATTAGAGCACATCCAGGCAGCCAGCCCTGCCTCTTCTCCCAAAGAAGCAGTGGCCTCCACCACGCGATGGAGTAGGCCCTGTGCCATCCATCGTTCCGAGCAACACAGGGAAAGTCTGACGTTGACTCCTGTGATGGACGTTGTCGACGGACCCTGGCACCAGCGGGGGTGGCAGGACTTTGATTGATGGATTGACCACTTCTTCGACATGCACGAACACTCGATACAGGTACATCCCTAACATGGTCCGCGGCAGCCTTGGTGGCGACGAATAGTACAACCCCGGTTCCTGCACCGCTATCTCAACACCAATCTGTCGGATTTCGGGTTCCGGCAGACCCTTAAGGTTCAAACACTGGGGTGCGCGCGGAGATTTCGCCCTCTACCTACCTGCTCCTCGCCGACTCGCTAGGATCTAAACTACGGAAGGAACGACACAAGAGACACAGAGTTTATACTGGTTCAGGCCACCATTGCGGTGTAATACCCTACTCCAGTGTGTGGTGTGGTGGATTGCATCTTGGGTTGATGATGAACAATACAAGGAAGAACAGCCTCGTGAGGGTCTGTTCTTGGCTGGGACGATGAACTGCTAGGAGGAGTTCAGTCGCTCTCTCTACTGGTTTCTTGGCGAGGATCCTGTCTCTCTCTCTACTTTGTGGTGGCTAGTCCTATCTATAGGCAAAGGCCCTGGGCCTCTTCCCAAATATTGAGCGGGAAGGGCACCAACAATTTGCCATTTTGAAGGGGAACATCGGGTACACTTATCCTGACTAAAGTTGGTCCTCGCCTGTCAAAGGCTCTGGCGGTGACGCCTGCTTGGGCTCCACAATGACTTCCTTCCTGTCGTTGGGCTGGTCTTGGTCTTGTTGCACCGAAATGGATGCCTTTGCTTGATGCTCTCGCCTGCGCTTGCTCCCTTTGCACCAAAGAGGAAAGGAGGACACTGCGCGGGCTGGTGCTCGACTGGCGCCCTTGGTCGTCATGGCTTGCGTCATGGGCACCTCGTGAGGTACCCCGCCTTGAACTCTCCGCCTCCTCGTGAGCCAGCCTGATGAGGCCGTGCCTGAGGAAGCTCCTTGTCGTCCGCCCCGCGAGGCTTGGCCCCTCGCGAGGGTCTTGAGCTTGTGTTGATGAGATGGGCCATGCTGGGCCCCCCTTTGAGCCATGCCGCAGGTCGCAGGCAGGCAAGTCTGGGGACCCCCATTCCCAGAACACCGACAGTAGCCCCCGGGCCCAAGGCGCGCCCGGACTTAGCCGAGCAGAGAGGTGAAAGGGCAAGTGCGAAGCACCGTGGGCCCTAACAGCCTGCGGCCTTGGGCACCGCGTGGTGGTTGAATGGACGTGGGCGTCTCCACTTCCCCATGACGCGTCGGCAACTGCACGAATTGACAAGTCCCTGCATGCAAAGCGGGTCATGATTACCCGCGATCATGGAGGTCGGCGGTTGGCCTCCTCCGGCTTTAAGTACGGTGCGGCGCGTGCCCTTCCAGTCTATCTCTTCTTTCTTCTCCTTCTTCCCGGTCCTTGCTCCGTCTTGCTGCAATGGCTCCGATCCACCGGTTCTTTGCGGCAGAGAAGGGAAAGGCTCCCCGAGAGGGTCCCGACCCGCTCCCGCCAAAGAAACGGCTAGCCCTCTACCATCGGGGTGAGGGCACCCATCAAGAATTGTTGAGGCCCTGGTGCGAGCGGCCACCACCAGGGTTCCCGCTTCCCTTGTACGCCCACATCGAGGGTTCTGAAGAAGTCGATGCTGAACACCACGGGCGGCGCCGCCGGCGGCGCCGGTGGGTCACAAAGGTGTGCGTCTTTCCCCCTGGAGTCCACGCCGAGGGCTCCTCCCGAGAGTTCGTGCTTCACGCCGCCATGCCTCCTCAGTCTTGGATTCGCCTTCCTCCTTTCTTCGCCTCCGTCATCTCGCAGGGGGAACTCCTGGGGCTTTGGCTGCAGCACGCCGGCTGCAGCACCCTCGCGACCGAGGCAGAGGTCGCAGTCGTTGCCCCGGGCGAGGTCTTCATGACTCGAGGCTGGGGCGAGATCGCCCGGGTCTGCAGGACAAAGGGCACCCTCGCGATCCACCTGGAGTATGATGGTGCTTTGGTGATGTTCTTCAAGGTCTTCGATGCGGAGGGGCGCCGGCTGGAGTGCTGCCCCGGGAGAGGTGGTCGGGACCCCGCTACAGCAAGGCCGAGGCCAACTAACCACTCCCTTGGCAGCTCTTCAGGCGGCGGAGGCGCCGGAGGATCCAGCGACTCCGCCAAGCTCTTCGCGACTCCGGAGACGAGCAACGACAGCTACGAGCCCCCAAGCCTGCGCCGCTCCCGGAGCAGGGCGGGATCGTCAGGCCGTCGCCGCCTCTAATCTGGATGGGGTTGGTGCCGGTGCCTGGCGGCCAACTGTTGATGATGGTGTCTGCCGCGATGGTTCCTGTAGTTAGGACGCCTTAGGATACGCGTCTTTTGTTCTTGTGAGGATCCAAGAATATACCCCATGGGGACTTGTAAGGTGTTTGTAGCTCCGTTTGTCAATATGATCCTCATCGTGAAGCAGTGCGAGATGTTTATTCCGTCTTAGCTTAGTTTCTTCCTTTCGGACCTCACGAGGGCTTGGCGCTCTGCGCTGACAGGTCCCGGTCCCAAGGTGGCTTCAGCCATCGCTGGTATGCCAGGTCACGATGCCGTGGTCAAGGCCAGGAGGTGAGCGGCCCGGGGTCCAGTAAGAGCCCCTGAGTCACGATGCTCAGGAGGTCCCCTTTAGCGCTCAAGCAGCCATCATTCGGTGAGAAAGGAATGTGACGTTGCTAACACGGGATTGCATTGGATGCGGTGACGGTGCTGTGATAGCTAGTGTTTCTGGAGAGTGACTTATCTCAAGAATCAGGGACCGCTCCCTGGTGTGTCGCCGGGTCCATGCATCGGCAAGCGAGAGGTTTCTTGGCGAGGTCCTCGTGTGCCTCTCCCCTCTCGCCTTCGCCCCCCTTTATGCTCTATGTTCTCGGGTCCCGGCCCTCGAGCGAGTCTCAGCCGTTACTGGTATGCCAGGTCGCGATGCCGTGGTCAAGGCCAGAGGGTGAGGGCTGGAGAGCCAGTAGGAGCCCTGAGTCGCGATGCTCAGGTACCCCCCTTTAATGTGCAAGCGGTTTGCGCGGACGAGAGTGAAGAAGACACCGTGAGGACCTCGCCTGACGCTGCTCCTTGAAGAGCTCCTGCAGGCTTATCACAGAAAGAATGAGAGTTCGCCATGACAATCGATAGTCAGCCGTTGGTCGCTCTGGAGAGGTGGCGAGGCACTGAGATCTCGACGAGGTGGCGCTATGCAGGGCTGCCGCGGCCAGAGCTTAGCCATTCAGGTTTGTCGGCGTTGCAGGGACGGACCCATGCGCAAGCGCCGTGCCATTTGGGAGCAGCTCCATCAGTTGGTGTCAGTTGAGCGGGCAAATAGGTCAAGCATATTAATCACGGAGGAGTGAATTCATTCAAATAGATGATGGGAAGGCGGACATCGCTGCGTCTGGCCCGAGCGACTTGGGGATGATGCAGCCCGAGGGGCGCCCCCAATGAGTTAAGCTAGGAACATGAAATAAAAGGGATACATGCCGTAGGGACGGACCCACGCGGCCTGGGAATAATGCAGCCCTGGGGGGCGCTCCCAGCTGGAAATGAAACTTGAAAGATGTCACCTGACAGTGTCGGCGACGAAGGGGTGTTGAAGTAGCAGGCGTAGCGGGCTGCGGGAGCCGATCTTCACGAGCCCCCAGGCCCAGGAGCCTCGGGAGGCTCCGGGGGCCCTGGTGGCTCCTCGCGAACCATCTCCATCTCCGCCAGGACTGCAGAATGCATGGCCTCCTGAGCTTCCAGGATGCTCCTCATGAGGCGCTGGCACACCGCAGCCGTGTTCGGCAAGCCGTAAGGCATGCGAACATAGCTGTGGGGTTGACCTTCGCAGCGCCCCACTTGCGAGGGCCAGAGGCGCTCCTAAGAGGCGGCTCAGTTGAGCCCTGGTATGTCGATGCAGATGCGCAGCCCACCATCCTCACCTGGATGGGGAGCCACAGCGGGTAAGCGGCGGCTGCCTCTCATGACTCTTGACTCCTGTAGCTCCTGAATGGCCTTGCTGACGAACTCCTGAGGGTTTGTCCCTCCTTGCCTTGCTCCTTCTTGAGGGAAACGTGCTTCGAAACACGCCTCCAAGTGGTGCCCAAGTGCCTCCCTCGTGACCTTGGCGAGGTCGGCGGCCCTCCAGGGGAGAGCCCCCGAGCCCTGCCTAAGGAGGGCGCCGGGCACGCTTCCCTATGTGATGGAAGGAGGTTCCCCCTGGGCAGGCGCGGGCCCTGAGGGGCCTACCTCCTGAGGGGCCGGGCCGGACGATGTCTTCTTCTTCTTGGGGCCGGTCTCGGGAAGCCTCCTGCTTCCGCGATCCGGGTCTTCCAGTGATGCGGCCTGAAAGGCTCGTTCCAGGGAGCACACCGCGTCTTTCTCTTCGCAGGGCACCGTGATGACTCCGCCACTTCCTGGCATCTTGAGGACGTTGTAGCCGTGGTGGGTTACGGCCATGAACTTGGCCAGCGCTGGGTACCCGAGGATGGCATTGTACGGCAGGCGAATGTGGGCGACGTCGAAGTCGATGAGCTCGGTGCGGTAGTTGTCGCGCGCCCCGAAGGTGACAGGGAGGCGGACCTGCCCAATCGGGACCGTGGAGCCGTCGGTGACTCCGGAGAAAGGCTTGGTTGGCTGAAGCTGATTGTAGGGCACTTGGAGATTGTTGAATGTTTCCACGGACAGGACGTTGAGCCCTGCCCCGCCATCGATGAGGGTCCTGGTGACTAGCACGTTGCTGATGATTGGGGAACAAAGCATTGGGAGGACTCCGGCTGTGGCCGCGCACTTGAGCTGATCCGCTGAGCTGAACGTGATGGTGCACGCCGACCACCTGAGAGGGCGCGTGGCCTCGAGCTTGGGGAGGACTGCATTTACTTCACGGGCAAACTGCTTGAAGATGCATTGAGAGGCTGGGGCTTGAGCTTCGCCCAGGATGCAGGCGATCGCACGTGGCTCCTGGAAGCCCCCAGCCCCCTCGTCCTGATGACGGTCCTCATTTCTCCTTGGCTGCGGCGGCAGCGGAGGGAGGCCTGCGTTGCCTTGCGGGCGACCCTCGCGAGGCTGATCCCTCCAGTCTCCCTCGCGAGGCGGGTCCTGCCAGCGATCCTCGCGAGGTTGGTCGTGCCACCCTTGGCGAGGGCCGCGGTCTTCCCAGCGTCCTGCGTTCCTTCCTCCTCCTCGGCCGTAGCCCCGGTCGCTGCGGTCAGGACGTCGGCCGACCCTTCCTTCACGCACGGCCCGGAGCTCTTGGCATTCATTGGTGTTGTGGGTGTGGAGGTCGTGGTACACGCAGTACCGACTGCCCTTGGAGGATTTGGGCTGATCTCTGCCCCGCTTGGTGTCTGGTTCTGCCGCGAGCACGGCAGACCCCATGCGCTTCACATCCTTGGCCTTGGGTTTCTTCTCTTCTGGGTCTGAGGCAGGCAGCTCGAGGAGGGAGAGACGCCCTTCCTCAACCCTAGCGCACTTGGTCGCCAAGTTGAACAGCTCCATGGAAGTGCATAGGTCTTCATGCATCGCCAGCTCCTCCTTCATCTTGACGTCGCGCACGCCGTCGGAGAAGGCTGAGATGATGGCCTCCTTGGTCACCTTGGGAATCTTGAGGCGTGCGTTGTTGAAGTGCTAGATGTACTTCTATAGGGTTTCCCCTGGTTGCTGCTTGATACGGCGCATGTCGCTCACGGCAGGTGGCCGGTCACGAGTACCTTGGAAGTTGGCGATGAAGCGGGTGCGCATCTCGTCCCAGGAGGAGATCGTGCCTGGAGCTAGGTTCAGGAGCCAGGTGCGGGCCCCGTCCTTGAGCGCCATGGAAAACCAGTTCGCCATGACCTTCTCGTCTCCGTTGGCAGCTTCAATGCCCAGCTCGTAGAGCTGGAGGAACTCTGCGGACTCAGATGTATCGTCATAGCGAGGAGGCAGGTCTGGCTTGAATTTGCCGGGCCACGCGACGCTGTGCAGCTCGGTGGTGAAGGCGCGGCAGCCTGCTGTGGCCACGGGAGGCCTTGGATGACGAAGAGCTTGGTCTTGCGGGTCCCCATGCACTGCAGCTGGGAGCAGCGCGGGGTCTTGACGTGCTGGAGCAGGAGCGTGGTCGCGACGAGCCGGAGCAGGGAGCGCTCGGGCAGCTTCTCGCGGGTGAGGGATTTCTTGGCAGCTCTGCTCTTGCCGTGATGGCGCTTGACGGAGCGGGTTCCGCCTAGGGGCCACGCGCCTTGGGGCCAGGGCGCCTTATTGAGGGGGAGGCGGCTGAGGCGCCCCCGGAGCTTCATCGCCCGCGCAGGGCGGGGTGCGGTGCAGCGGGACGGACAGCGCAGGAGAGCCCCCTGCAGCACGGACGAGCTTGGCGATGCGGTCGAGCCACTCTTCGTAGACGTCGTCTACGGGACGGTAGCACGGGAGCTCCTTTGCCGCGATGAGCGCAGCTCGAGCCTCCATGGGCGCGTGGAATGCGCGAGACGAAGAACCAGCTGGGGTGAGCGAGGGGGTAGCAGTGCAACCGTCTTGCCTCACGGAGGGATCCTGGGACGATGCTTGCTGCTCGTTCCCCACCGGGCAGGTGGCGGCGTTGACGGCAGGTGACAGGGAACGACGAGGGCGCCCGCCGACGGGAGCTGTCTGGGCGACGCGGGAAGCGAGGGCGGCTCGGCGCTCGGCGCGGGCCCGACGAGCGTCAGACATGGATGCGATGGTTGGAGAAGAACAGGACAACAGAAGACGAATTTCGGCGCACCCCTACCTGGCGCGCCAAATGTCAGATTTCAGGTTTCGGCAGACCCTTAAGGTTCGAACACTGGGGTGCGTGTGGAGATTTCGCCCTCTACCTACCTGCTCCTCGCCGACTCTTTAGGATCTAAACTACGGAAGGAACGACACAAGAGACACAGAGTTTATACTGGTTCAGGCCACCATTGCGGTGTAATACCCTACTCCAGTGTGTGGTGTGGTGGATTGCCTCTTGGGCTGATGATGAACAATACAAGGAAGAACAGCCTCCTGAGGGTCTGTTCTTGGCTGGGATGACGAACTGCTAGGAGGAGTTCAGTCGCTCCCTCTACTGGTTTCTTGGCGAGGATCCTGTCTCTCTCTCTCTACTTTGTGGTGGCTAGTCCTATCTATAGGCAAAGGCCCTGGGCCTCTTCCCAAATATTGAGCGGGAAGGGCGCCAACAATTGGCCATTTTGAAGGGGAACATCGGGTACACTTATCCTGACTAAAGTTGGTCCTCGCCTGTCAAAGGCTCTGGCGGTGATGCCTGCTTGGGCTCCACAATGACTTCCTTCCTGCCGTTGGGCTGGTCTTGGTCTTGTTGCACCGAAATGCATACCTTTGCTTGATGCTCTCGCCTGCGCTTGCTCCCTTTGCACCAAAGAGGAAAGGAGGACACTGCGCGGGCTAGTGCCCGACTGGCTCCCTTGGTCGTCATGGCTTGCGTCATGGGCACCTCGTGACGTACCCTGCCTTGAACTCTCCGCCTCCTTGTGAGCCAGCCTGATGAGGCCGTGCCTGAGGAAGCTCCTTGTCGTCCGCCCCGTGAGGCTTGGCCCCTCGCGAGGGTCTTGAGCTTGTGTTGATGATGATGGGCCGTGCTGGGCCCCCCTTTGAGCCACGCCGCAGGCAGGCAAGTCTGGGGACCCCCATTCCCAAAACACCGACACAATCACCTTCGGTATGGTGGACAACTTCTTCATCCATGCCATAACTGTCAGAGCCCAGCTGTCTAGAGGAACAAACATACTTACGAGCTCACCTCCAAGGTCGTTGATAAGCTCGTTCATGGACTCGCTGTTCCAAGCACGTCGAGGCATGCCGTGGAAGGTAAGCTTTGTTAAAAACTCAAGCTCAGAGGGCACCGAGCCCCATCCTGGGTGCCACCGATCAAAGCTCACCAGCGCATCATCGCAGAACAAACGCCGGGAAGATTCGAACACACAACTACAGTTGAAAGTTGTTCGGAACCTGACAAAGAAATCAACCGGTGGTGGACAGACTTTGACGAGCAAGTCACTTATTTGGATGCCGTGCGCAAGGCCAAGAGCTTTGACAAGGTCGTCCAGCGAGACAGGAGGCCGGTCGCTGTTGATGGTTACCATCAGCACTTTGCCGGCAAACTGGTCGTCAAGCGCCGCCCTGCCACTGTTGAGCGACAGCATGCAGTGACCGAAGGCAGGACGGACCTCAGGATCTCCGGCTCGGAGATCCGCGTTGACCGGCGACATGATAGTGCACTTGAGTATAGGGAGTACAGGAGGGGGATTTGGGGGAACTAGAGTAGGAATCGAGATTCTAGAGGTGGGGGAGGGGCGGGAGACTGGGGATGAAAAGGTAGCATGAATTTCGAGCACGCGCCAATATGCTCTCAGCGTGCAAGCGCACGAAAACACCGGTGGCGCCCACATGTCGGCCTAAGAGTCCTTATTCTTTCTTTTTTGGAGAGCCCGGCCTTTTTTCAGGATCTTTTGAGAGCCCGGCCCGAGAGTCATAATTGACCTGTTTGGCATTGCGTTACTACTCGGCCCATATTCAACGACACCTCAGTGGCCCAAACAAGTGTGCATCATCGAAAAGACAGTGAGCTCAAATTATATAACTTGAAAAAAGGAGATATACTCTGAACACTGGAGAATGGTGATGCCCTAATTTAGCCCACCAGTAGTTCGAGACAATAAACAGTTCGAAACAATGATATATACAACATTCAAACACTGACTAGTGACTACTACTGACATAAACAGCAAGACATGATAGTTCATAAGAAGTCTTGCTACACCACCAAAACGTACCCATCTGCAGCGCTCAGACTCTCGTGATCCAGACGAGAATGACGTTCTAAACAGAAGCAACTATTACATAGAAAGAGTGACATAGACGAGGATGACCAAATGACAAGGAATATGCATAACAAAACAAAGAACTACCCATCCAGAACCAGCAGCAAAGACAACAAAGTCATTCGAAGAGATGATCCAACACCATCATAATTTGCAGCCCCGCTTCAGCGACCAGTGATCCGAAGACACCAGTACTCCACCCTTTCGATGCAATAGCCCAATTACCTATCAACCTGAAGGCTTGAACCACATCACTGCCTGTCGTAATTGAGACATCCAAGGATCAAAGTTAATCCGGATGCCTTTGTCATTCTCACCTTCTTTTGGCTACAGGCTGTATCATTGACAATCAGGGGATTATGCTCCTGAACTCCTAGGGCTCGCCGTGTAGACACAGTTTTCCATAGCAAACAGAGCCTCTCTGCCATCAAGGTCCTTGCCAACGGTGATCTCCTGGTTAATCGGATAATTGAGTTTGAGAAACAGAGAGTGTGAACCAAGGTTGTTTACCCGCCTCCAACTAAAAAATCCTAAAGGCCCCAACAAGCTGGTATCCTGCTCATAGACATAACAGCCACTGTCCGGATACTCACGTATTACACGGTGCTTGTATACAGTGGGGTTTTGCAATATAACTTTTCCGGCTCATGTGTCCGAATGATCATCAGTCTTTTGCCGTCGTCTGATCGAGCGAGGAACCAGTTGTGCTTCCCTGTTTTTGGAAAAGGTGGTGTAATTACAAAGGGCAGTAACTGTAGGGACACTGCATCATATCAAAAAGGACAAGCATTGTTAATGTAAGATCAGCATTGTTCAGAGTATGAGTAGGATAATGCAAGAAACAGCATTGATATGTCCCTGTTGGAACTGGGAGGAAAATACAGGGAAATGTATACTGGGTTCGAAAATATAGAAGTTCCATGCATGGTTATACTCATGTTATCTCGCAATCGATTCTTCACAGGAAACTACCATCTTATGCATGTTATGTAATCATGTTCTATCCTCACAAACAAATTATTCAAGGTAACTAATAGACCATGCATTGTTATATACTCGTGTTCTGTGGGCAAAAATTTTGTGAGGATATTATTCTAGCCATTGATTGCTGAAGGGCGAATATAGGTATGTACACATGGTAAGCATTGCAGGATTTCACTACTTCCAAATATAGAGTTCTCCATATGCACATTTACTTCCCTAATGCATGGTTAGATGAAACCAATAGTGTGGTGCATGTTTCTACATCATGAAAATGAGGAAACTAACATGGCCATTGATACACACTCATATTTAATAGTAGTATATAGATTACTGTAAAATAAGGATAATATCCATATATTCCTAACCGTTTGATTATTCAGGGTACAAATTGGCTGTAATGACATGGTCACAATCGCATGAATTAACTCATTCCAAATATAGTTGATTTACGATGTCTCTAATATATTGCCATAGTTCTACTCAAATTCTGCTCAAACAGGGATATGCCAATCATCAAAAAAAGTTCAAACAGTGTCATGGCGTCATCATTAACATGAGAAGGAAACAACTTACACGCGTCGTCCCAGCAATACGTGGTGCCATCTGCTTTGTCGATCGCATAGATGATGCCATTGTGTTCAATAGCATCACAGAAGTGTGTATCAGCTTTGACGATGATCCACTGCGAGCCGAGTTGTCTCCAGCTAAAAAAGGCACCGGCGTAAAGATAGGCGAGTCCGCGGTTGAACAAGGCAATTAGCTTGAAGTCTGCGTAATTCGCATGTCGTGTGGGTACTTGACAGATTACAATCTTCTGCAAAACAAGGTCTGTCCAACTGACGTAGTAATCTAGATGACTTGGACCGCGATGGTAATACTCTATATAATCCAACGGAGGAAGGATAATCTCATGGGAGGTCTGAAAGTTCACGAGCACCAACTTTTTACCGTCTTCTCTGAAGGCATCCATCCAGTGGGAGTTCATGCCAACCCAGTACATACCTTCCAAGAAGTTTCAGGCGATGGTGATCGGATCGATGTCGAGGGAAATGATGTACGGCGACACACTACATACCTGCAAAGAAGTTTCGGCTAATGGAGATCGGATTGAAGTCGAGGGGCATCATGCACGCCTCCGTATCATGGTCAGCCAATCTCACAAGACCAGATAGCAACAAGCAGGGTGTCTTGAAAAGCTTATGCCTCGCTTCGACGATGGCCATGTGCATGTCCCTCGAGCATGCAGCCAGCCGCAGGGCGGTCAACATATCCATACACGAACAACAAAGGTCGAGGATGTCACTAGGGAGATTGCTCCAATCACGGCTCATATGGATGTTGCGCGGTTCGCGTTCGGCCATGGTGGAGTTTGGAAGGGGGCTTGATTTATGGGGAAGAAGGATGTCGGTTGTTGGTGTCAAAACCGGCGGATCTCGGGTAGGGGGTCCCGAACTGTGCGTCTAGGCGGATGGTAACAGGAGACAAGGGACACGATGTTTTTACCTAGGTTTGGGCCCTCTCGATGGAGGTAAAACCCTACTCCTGCTTGATTGATATTGATGATATGGGTAGTACAAGAGTGGATCTACCACGAGATCAAGGAGGCTAAACCCTAGAAGCTAGCCTATGGTATGATTGTTGTAATGGTTGTCTGTCCTACAGACTAAAACCCTCCGGTTTATATAGACACCGGAGAGGGCTAGGGTTACACAGAGTCGGTTACAATGGTAGGAGATCTACATATCCGTATCGCCAAGCTTGCCTTCCACGCCAAGGAAAGTCCCATCCGGACACGGGACGAAGTCTTCAATCTTGTATCTTCATAGTCTTGGAGGCCGGCCGATGATGATAGTCCGGCTATCCGGACACCCCCTAGTCCAGGACTCCCTTAGTAGCCCCTAAACCAGGCTTCAATGACGATGAGTCCGGCGTGCATATTGTTCGGCATTGCAAGGCGGGTTCCTCCTCCGAATAATTCATAGAAGATTGCGAGCACCAGGATAGTGTCCGGCTCTGCAAAATAAGTTCCACATTCCACCGTAGAGAGAATAATATGTACACAAGTTCAATCTGCTGACGTATTTTGTGGCATGACGTCACACCACCACCAAGCCTTTACTTGAATCGTTTTTTATGATACCACCTCAGCGTGTTTAGCGACGCGGTTTCCTTGGCACATCTTGTCGAAGCAGAGATCGTGTTCCCCTTATTCCGGGATTCCCATCAATACGGACGTGGGTAACCCAACCGCGCCCGTTGCCACGCCTCCTCTATCGAAGGTGAGTCCCAAATGGTCACGGGGACGGCTCTTGGTATTCTCCCTCTTTATAATGAGACCAAGGCTCGTTTCTTTTCTTCAATCCTCAATCGAATCTACCCCTCGCCCCGAGTTCCAACACCCAGAGCCCCAGATTCGAGCGCTTTGGACCTTCAACAATGTCCGGCTCCGACCTACAGGGCCGGTGGATGCCCTCCTCTGTCACGGAAGAGGATGTGCTAAAGCTGCGAGAAGCCAGGTACCTGACCTGCAAAATTTTGCATAGGTTGCCCGCCAAAGGGCAGGTCATTCCTACTCCCGAGCCCGGCGAGAGCGTCGTGTTCGTCTCCCACCTCCTTCGGGGTTTAGGCTTCCTGACGGATCCTTTTGTGAGAGGGCTCATGTTTTACTACGGGTTGGAATTCCATGACCTGGCTCCGGAGTCCATCCTCCACATCTCATCATTCATCGTCGTCTGCGAAGCCTTCCTCCGCACTACTCCCCACTTCGGTTTGTGGCTCAAGACCTTCAACGTGGAGCCGAAGATGATCGAGGGGCGTTAAGCAGAGTGCAGCGGGGCGGTTGTAAGCAGAAGGGCTGATGCTCCATGGCCCGAGGGCTCTTTCCAGGAGGAGCTCGGCTTGTGGCAACAGGAGTGGTTCTATATCACCGCTCCTAGGGGCAGCAGGCAGAAGCCGCCGCCCATCTTTCGCTCGGGCCCTCCACAGCGGCTGATGTCGTGGGTCAACCAAGGGCTCAACTGGGGGCCGTCAAAGGACGTACCCCTATTGCAGGGCCGGATTCTAGACCTCCAAGAGAGGGAGATCAATCTGGTCATGGTGATGCAGGTTATGCTGATTCGGCGTCTTCTGCCCTGCAAGCATCATCCCCTCCGCCTGTGGGAATTCAATCCAGAGGGGCCACGAGCTCTCCAACACTTTATGGGTACGACACCCGTGGAGATGTATAAATTGTTCTTCGGATCACAAGAGATGTTTCCGGAATTGACCGAGGATTCCGGCCTAAGCTGCAATTGCCCAGATGCTCAGGTAAGTGGCCCTGCGTCCGGACACACCGTTTGTTCGCACCTTCTTGAATTTTCCTTTTAACGCATTGTCTCTTGAATAGGAGTGGATAGCGCAAGCGAAACTGATACGGTGTCCGGCCCCCTCCCGGAGACCGCACCGGATCCCATGCTGGTCAGGATGCTGAAAGTTGCGCCTTCAAAGGAAGGCAAAGGGGAGAACAGGGACACTGCCGCCTCTACCAAGGAGGCTTTGGAGAAAGGGGGAATCGAGAATCCCTCCTTCTCAGGGGAGAAGAGGACTGCTTCCGAAAACCTGGAGGCCAAGGCCTCGAAGCGGGGGAAGAGATCTTCACCAGAGGGTCCTACGTCTTGGGCCCCGGCCGCACTATCTCCCCTAAGGAATCAGCCCTCCAGCGAGCCGTAAGTAGCAAAAAGGGGGGTTCTGTAGTAAGAGACATCCCTATTTTCGCTTTTGAGGATAACCGAAGTTTTTACCTTGTAGTTCGGATCTCCGTCCTTCTCAGATGAGCTCGTCTTTGGGGGACCTTCGTTCGGAGATGGTGGAGAGCGAGACGCCTCCATCTGCCGCACCATCAGGCAGGGCGGACGAACCTGAGGTGTCATTGCGGAGGGTATCCCCGAGTCCGGCAGGGCCGGAGAGTTCGGCACCAACTGGTGTGCGGCCGGGGGAGCTGAAGGATCTGCTTGAGAGGGCGTCTATCTCAGAAGGTCACCGTACATTGATGAGTATGGTGATTGGAAGAATTTCATCCGCCGAAGGCGGGTTGCATGATGCCGTCAGAATTTTGCTGGCGGGGTTTGAGGTACGTAAAAATGACATACCTTTTGACAGTTTTACACATAAAGTGCACCCTGTATAGATAGTAGCCCCTGAGACTCGGTATGTTGTCGAAAGCGACAGCGTGCCGAGGATCAAAATCGCAGGTATTAATTTTCACCTTCCCTATGCAGGTGGCGGATAGTCCGGTGGCCAGCCGGACTGATGGAGTTGCCGAACTAAAGCGGCAACTCGACGCTACGGATGCGGACATCGCGCTGGTCAATAAGCGACTTGACAAGTCACAAGGTAGGTTGTTTCTCCGTGGTCACCTAGTAAGGGAGCTGAAGCCCACTCCTTACAACATGTGTGCTTAATGCAGATGGTGCCGCTGCTGTGGAGGGCCTTCGGGCAGAACTTGCTCGAGCCAAGGAGCAGGCCAGAAGGAGTGATGCGGCTGCCGTGAGGGCGGCCGAAGAGCTAGAAGCCGAAAGGGCTGCTCACTGCCGAAGCAAGGAGGAGATGGCCGAAATGGCCGTGAAGTTGAAAGATGTTACTGACTGCTATGAGGTTCTTGAAAAAGAACGCCGAGAGAGCAAGAAGGCCTGAGGAAGGCCACCGCCGAGGCCAAGGATGCCCGTTCTGCGATGAGGGCTATAAAGGAGGAGCTGCGCCAGGCCGGAGATATTGCGGCTAGCAAGCCCTTTCTGCTGCGCAGGAGGTTTACAGATCCGAAGTATGCTCAGCTTGGCCAGCTGTGGGGTCCGGAGGATCCTTATATGGATTTAGCGGCAAGTGCAGCAGATGCTGTTGTGCACTTCCGAAGTCAAAAGGATCACGAGACGGAAGAGCTTTTTTGGTCTCAATTCCATAGTCCGGAGCATTCACTTCCGTTGACCGATCGGTTGGCTGAGTGGGCTGAGCTGAATAGATTGTCCGGACTTGCCATGACGGATATCATGGCTCATGTCTGGCCGGATAGGCCCAAGCCGAAGAGTTATTTCGGCTTATTGCAGCAATTCCTTGGGGCGGTGCCGCATATAAAGGCGATGAAGCGGTCGGCCTGTAGCCGGTTACCCGCCGAGCACTATTTCGGGGAAGCTCTGCGTGGTGCTCGTGTAATAGAGTCGCAGTGCTCAAAAAATGTCACGTTCAAATGAACTATATGGTTTGTAAAACGATGTTTATAATATAAGCACTTTTTGTACTTGTGCGTTCAAGTATTGAAATATCTCCTGTGCGGCCGTTAATGTATACTTGTGTATAACCTGAAAGATGGCAGTCTTCGGCTTCAGCCCCCACACACATGGTGCTGGGGTGTTTGCGAAATAGCGCATTTTCACACTTAATCCAACGTCTTGGTCCTGTGAAGGAGGTGGTAGCGTAGCAAACGAGGCAACCGGACTATAATGCTTTATCACATTCACTTAGCCATAGGAGTTCAAAGGTGGGGCTACGATATAGCCCCTAGGGGCACCGCGCTCTCCGGATTTGGGGCACGTGTGTGCCTGACCGGGAAGCGGTCCTTCGTCAAAGCGGAGGAATTCTAAACATTCCAGAGGTCGATCGAGTGGCTGACCAGTCTCTCGCTACATCATGACAGTCAGTTTTCGGCTTTCTCTACTGAGGTGCTCACCCGGCCGAACTGGGGCACAATCACAGTAGTTCTCCTGGTGCTGCGTTAGCCGATGATACGGAACGTAAGGCAGCAAAACACAGGATCCGGGCAAACCCAACATTTGACCAAAGACATGATTCGGAGCTGATGCATATCAGGCCTAACTCGAGACGCCGAACACTCCCTGAGGTGTTCGGTCTTTATGATGACGGGCAGATCAATGCCCTAAGCCCCTAGTGTCCAGGTACATGCAAGATCCTCTGACGCGGCCGATGCCAAAACGTCAGCCTCCTCTCTGGCTATGGTGAGAAACCAGGGGATGTATAGCAACAAGAGACAGTAAAAAAAGGTTTACGCAGGGTCTTAGTCTGAAAAGAATGCTTGTAACGGGTCCCTACTGCACGTCTGCGCCTGTGTCTCCGTTGTGCTATATCCTGGACGGGTGTAACACGCTGTTCATCTGTAAAAGAGAGGAACTTAGTTTGAAAAGAAATCGTGTGAAAAATGTATTTAAAATAGAGCATGAATAAATGAATAAAGTTGAGCTTTTATTGGCTCCTTATTGCTCATACGCACATCCCCTTGTGAAGGGGTGTGCGGCTAGGGAGCCCCTAGTTTATTTATGCCGGACTCGTCTAGCCGTGTTCGGGGTCTTGAACGACCTTTTAATGAGATAATGCCACGTGGATCGGGCATTTTAAGTGTAAGAGACGCGTAGTGTGGTATTGCGTTAAAGCGGACAAAAGCTTCACGTCCCAATAGTGCTTGATGGCTACTTTCGAATGGGGCGACATGAAAGATTAGCTTTTCGCATTGGAAGTTGGTGGGTGACCCGAGCACAACTTCTAGTAGTAAGGAGCCCGTGCACTTGGCGTAAGGGCCTGGCGTCACTCCTTTGAAGGAAGTGCGGCTATGGCGAATTTTAGTAAGGTCTATCCCCAACTTGCGGATTGTGTCCGGATATAGCAGGTTTAAATCGCTGCCGCCATCCATTAGGACTTGTGTAAATTGTAGTCCGTCGATTATAGTATCCAATATTAGAGCAGTCCATCCTGCATTTCGAATACTACTGGAATACTCCAGGTGGTCGAAAGTAATTGGTTTTGACATCCAGTCTCGAGGTTCCGCTGGGGTAGACCGTGCGACACCTACTTTGGCGGGTGCCGCACTGTTGTTCCGTATTATCACATGAAGTGAGTTTATTGTTTTGACTTCTTGTGGGAAAGTCTTTTGTTTTCCGGCGCTCTGCTGGTGGGGTTCGTCGTCATCTTCGCTTGGCGCGTCGAGCCCCTTGTGTTCGGCGTTGAGTCGGCCGGACTGTTTGAAGACCCAACAATCCCGGTGAGTGTAGTTTGCAGGCTTTCCGGAGGTACTGTGGATTTGACATATCCGATCCAAAATTTTGTTTAGGTTGGATAGCTCGTCAATGTTGTCCTTAAGAGGAAGTGTTTTATTGTTCGGCCGCAAGCTTTTGAATCCGGCGTTGACCGCCGTGTTCTTTGGGCTTTTTTCTTTATTTCGGCGCTGATCCTTTCTGCTCCATGATTTTCCGTTTCCATCTCTGATCTCGGATGTACTCGGGTCGCTGGTGCTGCATCTTGCTAGCCAGCTGTCTTCCCCCGCGCAAAAGCGGGTCATGAGGCTTGTTAGCGCGGCCATTGTTCTCGGCTTCTCTTGGCCGAGGTGTTTGGCGAGCCATTCGTCTCGGACATTATGTTTAAAAGCTGCTAAGGCTTCGGCGTCCGGACAGTCGACTATTTGGTTCTTTTTTGTGAGGAACCTGTTCCAGAATTTGCGCGTTGACTCTCCGGGCTGTTGAGTTATGTGACTTAAATCGTCTGCATCCGGATGGCGGACATAAGTCCCCTGAAAGTTTGCTCTAAACGCGTCCTCGAGCTCTTCCCAACTTCCAATGGTATTTTCTGGGAGGCTTTTGAGCCAATGCCGAGCTGGCCCCTTGAGCTTGAGGGGTAGATATTTTATGGTGTGGAGATCATCTCCTCTAGCCATATGTATGTGCAGGATGTAATCCTCAATCCAGACTCCTGGGTCTGTTGTTCCGTCGTATGCCTCTATGTTTACGGGCTTGAACCCCGCTGGAAATTCATGATCCAGCACCTCATCGGTGAAACATAGTGGGTGTGCGGCGCCCTATATTTAGGTGTGCCGTTATCTTCGGACACTCGGCGTGTTGTGCTGCTTCCTGGGGCCCTCTTCTTTGGCCCATAAATGGACCTGACCGGGCCGTCCGTTTTGCGAGGATCCTTATGTGTGCCATGTGTCGGCTTATGTGCGGCGCCGCTTGCCGCTATTGGCCTGTCATCTGGTCGTCTATCCGGCCAGGCGGCCTCTTTGCTTTTTGCTTGTGGGGGCTCTACGGCCTCCTCGTCGAATTCGGGCAGCAGCTTGCGCTTCGGGTAGCTCTTTATTTGGAGGCTATTGCCATATTTGTCCGCGGTCTTGAGCACTTTACTCCACCTCATTCTGAGTATGTCTTCTGCTGTTTTGAGCCTCTGTTTCTCCTTCTTCAAACTTCTTGCAGTGGCGACAAGCCTTTTTTGAAGGTTCTTATGCTTCGGTCGTGTGTCCGGCGTGAGATCGTCTGGACTGTTGTTTTTGCCAAGGATGAGTTGATTATCCGATTCATCCTGCTCGGATGGTTGCTTGGTTGCATGTTCGTCGCCCACTGGTTTGCCCTGCTCTATGGCTGGGTCATTATGAGCGCCATTGTTATCGAGGCGGGACTTGGGCGACGCTTGCGTCGCTGTTTTGGTTGTTTTTCGGGGGAATTGTCCTTCACCGCGTCCCGTTGTTCCTCGTTATCGCTCCCTTTTGGGGTGTCCACCATGTATATATCATGAATTGAGGTGGCCTTCCCGTGCCCAGTAGGCGCTGGTTCTTGGTCGTCTCCGGCATCGTCATCCATACCGTCGATGTCTTCGGAGTCGTAGTCTAGCATGTCGGTTAGATCGTCGACAGTGGCTACAAAGTGGGTGGTGGGTGGGGTTTGAATTTCTTCGTCGTCCGCATCCCAACCATCCTGACCGCAGTCCGGCCAGGGCTCTCCTGATAACGAGAGATACTTTAGCGAATTCAGGATGTCGCCAAAGGGTGAGTGCTGAAAGGTGTCCGTAGCGGTGAACTCCATGATCGGCGCCCAATCGGATTCGATTGGCAGGGGCGCAGGAGGTTCGGAGTCCGGCAAGGAGTCCGGCACCTCGAAGTCACGAGCTTTGCAAGGGACAAGGTCAGTATTCGGCTCCATCGCCGTAGAAGTTGCAGCCCCCGAGGCGGTGTCCAGCCACCTGTCCTCGATCTGCGCGGTCGGCTCCGAACTATGGGTCAGAGCAGACTCATGTGCGGCCTCTAGGGCACTGTCCGGTGGCAGAGCTAAATCATGCCCACCGTGACAGTGCGGCGCGCTCGGTTGTGGCTTGAATCCATCGAAGATCAAGTCTCCGAGGATGTCAGCCGTGAAGTTTAGGCTTCCAAACCTGACCTGATGGCCAGGGGCGTAGCTTTCGATCTGCTCCAGATGGCCAAGTGAATTAGCCCGCAGTGCGAAGCCGCCGAACACGAAGATCTGTCCGGGGAGAAAAGTCTCACCCTGGACTGCGTTGTTGTTGATTGAAGAAGCCATCAAGCCTATAGGTGACGACACAGAGGAACTCTCAATGAAAGCACCAATGTCGGTGTCAAAACCGGCGGATCTCGGGTAGGGGGTCCCGAACTGTGGGTCTAGGCGGATGGTAACAGGAGACAAGGGACACGATGTTTTTACCCAGGTTCGGGCCCTCTTGATGGAGGTAAAACCCTACTCCTGCTTGATTGATATTGATGATATGGGTAGTACAAGAGTGGATCTACCACGAGATCAAGGAGGCTAAACCCTAGAAGCTAGCCTATGGTATGATTGTTGTAATGGTTGTCTGTCCTACGGACTAAAACCCTCCGGTTTATATAGACACCGGAGAGGGCTAGGGTTACACAGAATCGGTTACAATGGTAGGAGATCTACATATTCGTATCGCCAAGCTTGCCTTCCACGCCAAGGAAAGTCCCATCCGGACACGGGATGAAGTCTTCAATCTTGTATCTTCATAGTCTTGGAGTCCGGCCGATGGTGATAGTCCGGCTATCCGGACACCCCCTAGTCCAGGACTCCCTCATCGGTGTTGGAGCGGCTAGCGAGGGAATAGTAGTACTGGGGGAGGCGAGTGGGGCGACGGTACACGGGGGCACAATGAGATGGAGATGGAGACAGAGACGGAGAAGGAGATGGAGATGGAGTGGTGCTATGGGGGCGGAGAGGGAGACGAGGCGAGGCGCCAATGTGCTTTACAGCGGTGGTGACAGACTGCACAGTGCACAGGGTGAGGCTAACTTTGGTAACCCGAACATGCCACCTCGCCTGGACTAGTGTCAGGCATAGGGTGTTGTCACTTCACTATGAGGACCGGATGAATAGTATTTTGACCATAAAGTGTACCACAGTTGTACTACTACTACTAGTAGTAGTAGTAGGAACATGAGTACTCTAGTATTGTATAGCGGAAATAGGTCTCCCATGCTAGCATGCCTGTTCACTTCATCGTTCAGGTATCATCCATATTGCGAGCAGAACCAAATTCTCGTGCATGCCCAATCAACGCCCTGCCGCGATGCATGCAGTGGTCGTTCTGGTGCATCAAGGATGGCATGCAGATCGTTCCACACTTGAGAAGAGGAAAAATGGAAAGGTAGAACACGGAAGCAGAGGAAGAGAACGCTGGCTAACAAGGTTGGGAGGGGATCGAGCAGGAAGTTAATGCTCCACGCCTAAAGGTTTTGGGAAAACCTGATTTTCATAAGGTGACTTATACTCATCTAAACGGAGGGAGTATTCCTTAACTAGAGAATGTTGTGTCTCCCACTCACGCGCTCAAAAAAAGCTACGACGCATTTTTTAATCTGTTTGCATAGGTCCCACCTATCAGGAAGGATGGGCACGTACACGAACAGGTATGACTCCTCAGTCTACCCTCATAGCCTTTTCGTTTAGTCTACCTAGCCGTCTAATCAACTGCCTGCACGCCACTTCTCCCATTTACTTCTCCATTGGGAACCGATTCGCCTCGGATTCTTCACCTCCCCTTCGTCTTCATTTGCATCCAAACCCCACTGCGTTCACATTGTTTTAACCTCTTTAAATAATCATCTACAACTTCAGTTAGACTAGCCATTTAATCCTAATTCTCCAAACCATAGCCCTCCGTTCCAGCGGTTCCAAATGGCGAAAGAGATCGAGATGCAGGTTTTTGTTGGGGAACGTAGTAATTTCAAAAAAAATCCTACGCACACGCAAGATCATGGTGATGCATAGCAACGTGAGGGGGAGTGTATCTTCATACCCTTGAAGATCGCTAAGCGGAAGCATTTATCAACGCGGTTGATATAGTCGTACGTCTTCACGATCCGACCGATCCAAGTATCGAACGCATGGCACCTCCGAGTTCTGCACACGTTCAGCTCGATGACGTCCTCGCCTTCTCGATCCAGCAAGACGGGCGAAGTAGTAGATGAGTTCTGGCAGCACGACGGCGTGGTGACGGTGTTGGTGAAGAACAATCTCCGCAGGGCTTCTCCTAAGCACTACGGAAACTATGACGGAGTATAAACTAGAGGGGACGGGGTTGCCGGCACACGGCTTGGTGTTTCTTGATGTCTCTTTGGTGCTAGCCCTGCCCCTCTATTTATATGTTGAGCCTTGGGGTCGAAACTTGGAGTAAAAGCCTCCACAAAGTCGGTTTCACCCGAAAGGCAAGAGTCCTTCTCGGACTCCAGGACCAGACGCCAGGGTTCCCGGCGTCTGGACCCATACGCCAGGGACCCTGGCGTCTAGCCCCTGGACTCCGCAAAACTTCCTTTTGCGCTTTCCAAAAACCTTGTGGGCTTTCCCCTTTGGCCCAAATAACGTGTTCTTGTACCCAAACATTTCGGGAAACATCTGGAACTCCTTCCGGTGAATTCCGGAACCCTTCCGGAGATCAAACACTATTATCCCATATATCAAACTTTATCTCCGAACCATTCCGGAGTTCCTCGTCATGTCCATGATCTCATCTGGGACTCCGAACAACATTCGGTCACCAACATACATAACTCATATAATACTATATCGTCAACGAAACGTTAAGCGTGCGGACCCTACGGGTTCGAGAACTATGTAGACATGACCGAGACACGTTTCCGGTCAATAACCAATAGCGGGGCCTGGATGCCCATATTGGCTCCCACATATTCTACGAAGATCTTTATCGGTCAAACCGCATAACAACATACGTTGTTCCCTTTGTCATCGGTATGTTACTTGCCCGAGATTCGATCGTCGGTATCTCAATACCTAGTTCAATCTCGTTACCGGCAAGTCTCTTTACTCATTCCATAATACATCATCCCGCAACTAACTCATTAGTTGCAATGCTTGCAAGGCTTTAAGTGATGTGCATTACCGAGTGGGCCCAGAGATACCTCTCCGACAATCGGAGTGACAAATCCTAATCTCGAAATACGCCAACCCAACAAGTACCTTCGGAGACACCTGTAGAGCACCTTTATAATCACCCAGTTACGTTGTGACGTTTGGTAGCACACAAAGTGTTCCTCCGGTAAACGGGAGTTGCATAATCTCATAGTCATAGGAACATGTATAAGTCATGAAGAAAGCAATAGCAACATACTAAACGGTCGAGTGCTAAGCTAACGGAATGGGTCAAGTCAATCACATCATTCTTCTAATGATGTGATCCCGTTAATCAAATGACAACACATGTCTATGGCTAGGAAACATAACCATCTTTGATCAATGAGCTAGTCAAGTAGAGGCATACTAGTGACACTCTATTTGTCTATGTATTCACACAAGTATTATGTTTCCGGTTAATACAATTCTAGCATGAATAATAAACATTTATCATGATATAAGGAAATAAATAATAACTTTATTATTGCCTCTAGGGCATATTTCCTTCAGTCTCCCACTTGCACTAGAGTCAATAATCTAGATTACACAGTAATGATTCTAACACCCATGGAGTCTTGGTGCTGATCATGTTTTGCTCGTGGAAGAGGCTTAGTCAACGGGTCTGCAACATTCAGATCTGTATGTATCTTGCAAATTTCTATGTCTCCCACCTGGACTAGATCCCAGATGGAATTGAAGCGTCTCTTCATGTGCTTGGTTCTCTTGTGAAATCTGGATTCCTTCGCCAAGGCTATTGCTCCAGTATTGTCAAAAAAGATTTTCATTGGACCCGATGCACTAGGTATGACACCTAGATCGGATATGAACTCCTTCATCTAGACTCCTTCATTTGCTGCTTCCGAAGCAGCTATGTATTCCGCTTCACACGTAGATCCCGCCACGACGCTTTGTTTAGAACTACACCAACTGACAGCTCCATCGTTCAATGTAAACACGTATCCGGTTTGCGATTTAGAATCGTCCGGATCAGTGTCAAAGCTTGCATCAACGTAACCATTTACAATGAGCTCTTTGTCACCTCCATAAATGAGAAACATATCCTTTGTCCTTTTCAGGTATTTCAGGATGTTCTTGACCGTTGTCCAGTGATCCACTCCTGGATTACTTTGGTACCTCCCTGCTAGACTTATAGCAAGGCACACATCAGGTCTGGTACACAGCATTGCATACATGATAGAGCCTATGGCTGAAGCATAGGGAACATCTTTCATTTTCTCTCTATCTTCTGCAGTGGTCGGGCATTGAGTCTTACTCAACTTCGCACCTTGTAACACAGGCAAGAACCCTTTCTTTGCTTGATCCATTTTGAACTTCTTCAAAACTTTGTCAAGGTATGTGCTTTGTGAAAGTCCAATTAAGCGTCTTGATCTATCTCTATAGATCTTGATGCCCAATATATAAGCAGCTTCACCGAGGTCCTTCATCGAAAAACTCTTATTCAAGTATCACTTTATGCTATCCAAAAATTCTATATCATTTCCAATCAACAATATGTCATCCACATATAATATTAGAAATGCTGTAGAGCTCCCACTCACTTTCTTGTAAATACAGGCTTCTCCAAAAGTCTGTATAAAACCAAATGCTTTGATCACACTATCAAAGTGTTTATTCCAACTCCGAGAGGCTTGCACCCGTCCATAAATGGATCGCTGGAGCTTGCACACTTTGTTAGCTCCCTTTGGATCGACAAAACCTTCTGGTTGCATATACAACTCTTCTTCCAGAAATCCATTCAGGAATGCAGTTTTGACATCCATTTGCCAAATTTCATAATCATAAAATGCGGCAATTGCTAACATGATTCGGACAGACTTAAGCATCGCTACGGGTGAGAAAGTCTCATCGTAGTCAATCCCTTGAACTTGTCAAAAACATTTCGCAACAAGTCGAGCTTTATAGACAGTTACATTACCGTCAGCGTCAGTCTTCTTCTTGAAGATCCATTTATTCTCAATGGCTTGCCGATCATCGGGCAAGTCAACCAAAGTCCACACTTTGTTCTCATACATGGATCCCATCTCAGATTTCATAGCCTCAAGCCATTTTGCGGAATCTGGGCTCACCATCGCTTCTTCATAGTTCGTAGGTTCGTCATGGTCTAGTAACATAACTTCCAGAACAGGATTACCGTACCACTCTGGTGCGGATCTTACTCTGTTTGACCTACGAGGTTCAGTAACAACTTGATCTGAAGTTTCATGATCATCATCATTAACTTCCTCACTAATTGGTGTAGACATCACAGGAACCGGTTTCTGTGATGAACCACTTTCCAATAAGGGAGCAGGTACAGTTACCTTATCAAGTTCTACTTTGCTCCCACTCACTTCTTTCGAGAGAAACTCCTTCTCTAGAAAGGATCCATTCTTAGCAACGAATGTATTGCCTTCGGATCTGTGATAGAAGGTGTACCCAACAGTCTCCTTTGGGTATCCTATGAAGACACATTTCTCCGATTTGGGTTCAAGCTTATCAGGTTGAAGCTTTTTCACATAAGCATCGCAGCCTCAAACTTTAAGAAACGACAACTTTGGTTTCTTGCCAAACCATAGTTCATAAGGCATCGTCTCAACAGATTTTGATGGTGCCCTATTTAACGTGAATGCAGCCGTCTCTAAAGCATAACCCCAAAACTATAGCGGTAAATCAGTAAGAGACATCATAGATCGCACCATATCTAGTAAAGTATGATTACGACGTTCGGACACACCATTACGTTGTGGTGTTCCGGGTGGCGTGAGTTGCGAAACTATTCCGCATTGTTTCAAATGTAGACCAAATTCATAACTCAAATATTCTCCTCCACGATCAGATCGTAGAAATTTTATTTTCTTGTTGCGATGATTTTCAACTTCACTCTGAAATTCTTTGAACTTTTCAACATTTCAGACTTATGTTTCATTAAGTAGATATACCCATATCTGCTTAAATCATCTGTGAAGGTGAACGATATCTGCCACGAGCCTCAATATTCATCGGACCACATACATCTGTATGTATGATTTCCAACAAATCTGTTGCTCTCTCCATAGTACCGGAGAATGGCGTTTTAGTCATCTTGCCCATGAGGCACGGTTCGCAAGTACCAAGTGATTCATAATCAAGTGGTTCCAAAAGTCCATCAGTATGGAGTTTCTTCATGCGCTTTACACCGATATGACCTAAACGGCAGTGCCACAAATAAGTTACACTATCATTATCAACTCTGCATCTTTTGGCTTCAACATTATGAATATGTGTATCACTACTATCGAGATTCATCAAAAATAGACCACTCTTCAAGGGTGCATGACCATAAAAGATATTACTCATATAAATAGAACAACCATTATTCTCTGATTTAAATGAATAACCGTCTCGCATCAAACAAGATCCAGATATAATGTTCATGCTCAACGCTGGCACCAAATAACAATTATTTATGTCTAATACTAATCCCGTAGGTAGATGTAGAGGTAGCATGCCGACGGCGATCACATCGACTTTGGAACCGTTTCCCACACGCATCGTCACCTCGTCCTTGGCCAGAGTTCGCTTAATCCGTAGTCCCTGTTTCGAGTTGCAAATATTAGCAACAGAACCAGTATCAAATACCCAGGTGCTACTGCGAGCTCTAGTAAGGTACACAACAATAACATGTATATCACATATACCTTTGTTCACCTTGCCATCCTTCTTATCCGCCAAATACTTGGGGCAGTTCCGCTTCCAGTGACCAGTCTGCTTGTAGTAGAAGCCCTCAGTCTCAGGCTTAGGTCCAGATTTGGGTTTCTTCTCTTGAGCAGCAACTTGCTTGTTGTTCTTCTTGAAGTTCCCCTTTTTCTACCCTTTGCCCTTTTTCTTGAAACTAGTGGTCTTATTGACCATCAACACTTGATGCTCCTTCTTGATTTCTACCTCCGCAGCCTTTAGCATTGCGAAGAGCTCGGGAATCGTCTTATCCATCCCTTGCATGTTATAGTTCATCACGAAGCTCTTGTAGCTTGGTGGCAGTGTTTGAAGAATTCTGTCAATGACGCTATCATCTAGAAGATTAACTCCCAGTTGAATCAAGTAATTATTATAACCAGACATTTTGAGTATATGCTCACTGACAGAACTATTCTCCTCCATCTTGCAGCTGTAGAACTTATTGGAGACTTCATATCTCTCAATCTGGGCATTTGCTTGAAATATTAACTTCAACTCCTGGAACATCTCATATGCTCCACGACGTTCAAAACGTCGTTGAAGTCCCGGTTCAAAGCCGTAAAGCATGGCACACTGAACTATCGAGTAGTCATCAGCTTTGCTCTGCCAGATGTTCATAACATCTGGTGTTGCTCCTGCAATAGGTTTGGCACCTAGCAGTGCTTCCAGGACGTAATTCTTCTCTGCAGCAGTGAGGATAATCCTCAAGTTACGGACCTAGTCCGTGTAATTGCTACCATCATCTTTCAACTTTGCTTTCTCAAGGAACGCATTAAAATTCAACGGAACAACAGCACGGGCCATCTATCTACAATCAACATAGACAAGCAAGATACTATCAGGTACTAAGTTCATGATAAATTTAAGTTCAATTAACCATATTATTTATGAACTCCCTCTTAGATAGACATCCCTCTAATCCTCTAAGTGATCACATGATCCAAATCAACTAAACCATAACCAATCATCACATGAAATGGAGTAGCTTTCAATGGTGAACATCATTATGTTGATCATATCTACTATATGATTCACGCTCGACCTTTCGGTCTTAGTGTTCCGAGGCCATATCTGCATATGCTAGGCTCGTCAAGTTTAACTTGAGTATTCTGCGTGTGCAAAACTGGCTTGCACCCGTTGTAGATGGACGTAGAGCTTATCACACCCAATCATCACGTGGTGTCTGGGCACGACGAACTTTGGCAACGGTGCATACTCAGGGAGAACACTTTTATCTTGAAATTTTAGTGAGAGATCATATTATAATGCTACCGTCAATCAAAGCAAGATGAGATGCATAAAAGATAAACATCACATGCAATCAATATAAGTGATATGATATGGCCATCATCATCTTGTGCTTGTGATCTCCATCTTCGAAGCACCGTCATGATCACCATCGTCACCGGCGCGACACCTTGATCTCCATCGTAGCATCGTTGTCGTCTCGCCAACTATTGCTTCTACGACTATCACTACCGCTTAGTGATAAAGTAAAGCAATTACAGGGCGATTTCATTGCATACAATAAAGCGACAACCATATGGCTCCTGCCAGTTGCCGGTAACTCGGTTACAAAACATGATCATCTCATACAATAAAATATAGCATCATGCCTTGACCATATCACATCACAACATGCCCTGCAAAAACAAGTTACACGTCCTCTACTTTGTTGTTGCAAGTTTTACGTGGCTGCTACGGGCTTAGCAAGAACCGTTCTTACCTATGCATCAAAACCACAATGATAGTTTGTCAAGTTAGTGATGTTTTAACCTTCTCAAGGACTGGGCGTAGCCACACTCGGTTCAACTAAAGTTGGAGAAACTGACACCCGCCAGCCACCTGTGTGCAAAGCACGTCGGTAGAACCTGTCGGATTTCGGGTTCCGGCAGACCCTTGAGGTTCGAACACTGGGGTGCGCGCGGAGACTCAACCCTCAGCTGTCTTGCTCCTCGCTGAATCGCTGGGACCTAAACTACTAAACAGAACAACACAAGAGACACAAGATTTATACTGGTTCGGGCTAGCATTGTGGTGTAATACCCTACTCCAGCGTGTGGTGTGGTGGATTGCCTCTTGGGCTGATGAGGAACAATACAAGGAAGAACAGCCTCGCGAGGGTCTATTCTTGGCGGGTGCGATGAACTGCTCGGAGGGGTTCAGTCGCTCTAGCTACAGGTTTCTTGATGAGGATCAGGCTGCCTCTGCCCTGGGGGTGGCTAGTCCTATTTATAAGCGAAGGCCCTGGGCCTCTTCCCAAATATTGAGCGGGAAGGGCGCCAACAATTGGCCATTTTGAAGGGGAACAGCGGGTACACTTATCCCGACTAAAGTTGGTCCTCGCCTGCCAAAGGCTCTGGTGATGACGCCGGCTTGGGCTCCACGATGACTCCCTTCCAGCCGTTGGGCTGGTCTTGGTCTTGTTGCACTGAAATGGATGCCTTTGCTTGATACTCTCGCCTGCGCTTGCTCCCTTTGCACCAAAGAGGAAGGGAGGACACTGCGCGGGTTGGCGCCCGACTGGCGCCCTTGGTCGTCATGGCTTGCGTCATGGGCACCTCGCGAGGTACCCTGCCTTGAACTCTCCACCTCCTCATGAGCCAGCCTGATGAGGCCACGCCTGAGGAAGCTCCTTGTCGTCCGCCCCATGAGGCTTGGCCCCTCGCGAGGGTCTTGAGCTTGCGTTGATGAAGATGGGCTGTGCTGGGCCTCCTTTGAGCCACGCCGCAGGCCGCAAGCAGGCAAGTCTGGGGACCCCCGTTCCCAGAACGCCAACAGTCACCCCCTGGCCCACGGCGCGCCCGAACTTGGCTGAGCAGAGAGGCGAAAGGGCAAGCGCGGAGCATCGCGGGCCCTAACAGCCTGTGGCCTTGGGTGCCGCGTGGTGTTTGATTGGACGTGGGCGGCTTCGCTTCCCCATGACGGCTTGGTAACCGCACGGATTCGACAAGTCCCTGCATGCAAAGCGGGTCTTAATTACCTATGATCGTGGAGGTCGACGGTTGGCCTTCGCTGGCTATAAGTAAGGAACGGCATGTGCCCTTCCTGCCTATCCCTTCTTGTTTCTCCTTCTCCTCCATGGCTCCACCAAGGAAGTTCTCGGCCGCAGAGAAGGGGAAGGGCCTCCTGGTCGAGTCTCCCTCTCCTCCGCCCAAGCACGATCGAGGTCGCCCTCGCAAGCATCCTGTGGCCTCCGCGGCAGTCCCCCGCGGTCGCGGAGGTGGCTCTCAGCATCGCGACAAGCAGCTGGCCATGGTCGGAGGGCATGCCCCGGCCGCGCGACCCCCGAGGCCGCGCCTCCACGCTGCCGAGGCATTGCCGGAGTTCATGGTGTGGGCGGTGGAGCCGTCCGGCGCCCGGCTTCAGCTCCCGCGCTTCCTCCTGGGTGAGCTCCCAGCTGGTGCCCTGGGTGGCCTCTGGCTCCAGGCGGATGGCTGCTGCAGTCGGGCTTCGTGGGCTTCTCTGGAGGTCTCCGCTACAGGGAACCTGTTCCTGACCCACGGCTGGCAGACGTTCACTCGCGCGCGTGGTCTTCGCCGCCGGTGCTCCCTGCACTTCAAGTACGACGGCGACGCCACCCTCTATGTGAGGGTGTTTGGGGAAGAGGGTTGCCGCATGGGGTGCTGCCCTGAAGACGACGACCGCAGCCGAGGACTCAGCCCCGGCGTGGATGGAGAGGGCAGCACGCGGGCGGCTGGCGACGCCCGTGACTCCTCAAGCTTCACCAGCTCTTCTTCGGGTGGTGATTCTTCCAGCAGCGGCCGTGGCCAGCCCCCACGCCGCCGCGCCTGCTTGGAGGGTGGCAGCGGGTCTGATCGCTGCCGCGCCCCGGTGAAGCGCGAGAGGGAGTCTGCCTGAGCTCCGGAGGCGGCTCGAGTCTTCCAAGGGGGCCGGCACGGGGCGTGCTTCGCCTGCTTTTGTTCTTTTCCTTTCTTCTCTCCTGCGCAAAAGACAGCAATGTGTGGCCCCGTGGGGGCGCGTTTGGGTTAACACCGTTAATTATTGTACTACTTTTGTTATCCTGATACTGTTCCTTTCTGTTATACGCCCATTCGCAAGTAAACTCCGGCCTTGGCCACGGGGGCGACCGATCCAGGCCCCGTGTTCGTGTTGCGCTGCCCGTGAGGCATGGTCAGGAGGGGTGCTCCAGCTATGGACTAGGGCCGTGAAAACTTGAGCGATAGGGGTAGGAACGCTCGCGAGGGCTCCTGGGGCTTCTGCCTTGCGAGCCCCCACGCAAGAGAAATCGAGGCCGGAGAGCGAAAAAGGTCGAAGAACCATGAACCAAAAGATGGCGATAGTTTCGATAAAAACTCCAAATGGGAATAACTAGTCAACTGCAGAAAGCAAATGAAAAAGCCGCGTCCGGCACCTAGTCTAGTCTTCGACGTCTTCTCACCAGCGCGGAGCTAAGTGCTGCCACTGGGCATGGGAGGGGGCCCCAGGGCCTGAGGCCGGCACTCCTGAGACTCCGGGGCGTGTACAGCCCCAACTCTTATTACGTGAGAGTGTCACGGGCGGCGAGCTTCACAGGCATTGGCCTTCTTCACAGGCTTCGGGCCTTTCTTCAGGGAAGCAAGCTTCACGGGCGTTGGCCCTCTTCACAGGCTCTGGGCCTTTTCCAAAAAGGATGAGCTTCACAGGCATTCGCCTTCTTCACAGGCTCCGGGCCTTTTCCAAAAAGATGAGCTTCACAGGCATTCGCCTTCTTCACAAGCTCTGGGCCTTTTCCAAAAAAGGATGAGCTTCACAGGCATTCGCCTTCTTCACAGGCTCTGGGCCTTTTCCAAAAAAAGGATGAGCTTCACAGGCATTCGCCTTCTTCACAGGCTCTGGGCCTTTTCCAAAAAAAGATGAGCTTCACAGGCATTCGCCTTCTTCACAGGCTCTGGGCCTTTTCAGGGGTAAAACTTCGGGAGGTGCTGGATGTCCCACGCGTTCTGTATAGGTACTCCCTCTTGAGTCTCCAAGTGCACGGAGCCGGGCCTGGAAACATGAACAACCTTGAACGGGCCCTCCCACATGGGAGAGAGCTTATGCAGCCCCTCCCTAGAGAGGACCCGTCGGAGCACGAGGTCCCCTACCTCGAGAGTTCTGGGGCGGATGTTGCGGCAGTGGTATCGCCGGAGTGCCTGCTGGTACCTTGCCGCTCGCAGCGCAGCTTCTCGACGATGCTCCTCCCCCAACACGAGGTCCGTCCCCCGCATGGCGTCCTGCAGCGTTTCATCGAACGCCAGGACCCGCGCGGATCGACGCTTGACCTCGTGAGGGAGGACCGCGTCGGCTCCATAGACCAGGAAGAAGGGAGTCTCTCCAGTCGGCTTGGTCGCGGTTGTGCGGATGGACCACAACACGGACGGAAGCTCGTCATACCAACCTCTGCCGCAGGCCTCCAGTTTCTTCTTGAATGTCCTGGTCTTGAGGCCTCTCAGGACCTCTGCGTTGGCCCGCTCGGCCTGCCCATTGCTTCGGGGGTGCGCCACCGAAGCGTAGCATATCTGCGTCCCAAGGTTAGCACAGTATGTTTTGAAAAGGTTACTGGTGAACTGCGAACCGTTGTCGGTGATGATGCGGTTCGGTACTCCGAACCGGCTCATGATGCCCTTGATGAACTTGACCGCAGAACCAGTGGGGATGGTGCGGACGGCCTCGACTTTGGCCCACTTGGTGAATTTGTCCACGGCGACGTAGAGGTAGTGATAGCCCCCTGGCGCCCGAGGAAAAGGGCCCAGGATGTCTAGCCCCCAGACCGCGAATGGCCAAGTGAGGGGGATGGTTTGCAGACTTCCTGCCGGCTGCTGGATCTGCTTGGCATGGAATTGGCAAGCCTCGCAAGCCTTCACGAGTTCAACTGCGTCATTGAGCGCAGTGGGCCAATAGAAACCACTGCGGAACGCCTTGCCGGCGAGGGTCCATGACGATGAATGATGCCCACAATCTCCACCATGTATATTTGTCAGCAGTTCCTTCCCCTCTTCCCTGGTGATGCAGCGCAGGGACATGTCGTTCGGTCGTTTCCGGTAGAGCTCTCCATCCATGATACTATATGCTGTGGCTTGTCGCGCCACACGCTCTGCCTCCTCCTCCTTCCCTGGCAAGGTCCCTTGCGTTAAGTAATTCTTGAGCTCTGTGATCCAGCACCCCTCTTGAGGTTCCATCGTTAGGAGCAGGCGTGCTCCTGAGGCTGGGCCACAGGCTGGGGCTCCCGAGGCAGGTGGCTGAGGGAGCTCCACCCGAGGCTGTGCTGTGCTTGATAATGGTGGCAGGGCTGAAGGCTTGAAGAGCCGCTCCTCAAAGACGCCCGGCTCCTGGGGTAACCTCCTGGAGGCTCGTTTGGCGATGTCGTCGGCCTCTTGATTAGTGCCGCGGGGCACGTGCTGCAGCTCCAACCCCCAGAACTGTTTCTCCATCCTGCGGACCTCCGCAAGGTAGGCCTCCATGTGTTCATCTCTTGGCTCATACACCTTGTTGGAGAAATTGACGAGGAGCTGCGAATCGCCCTTGATGGTAAGGTGCTTCACCCCCAGGGCAGCGGCGGCCTTCAGGCCCGCTATCAGTCCCTCGTATTCTGCTATATTGTTGGAGACCTTCTCGCGTTGCTAGAAACAGAGCTGCACGGCATAGTAGAGCTTGTCCTGAGCGGGAGATATGAGCACCGCCCCAGCTCCAGCGCCCTGCCTGGAGAACGCTCCGTCGAAGTACATGACCCAACCTTCTGGCGCTTCGCTTCCTGGGGAGAGGGATCGATCCTCGCCGGCCCTGAGGCTCGGTGCCTCTGTCCATTCGGCCACGAAATCTGCCAGCGCGGCCCCCTTGATGACTCTGGTTGTGCTGAACTCGAGCTGGAATGCTTGCAGCTCAATGTTACGCTCGGCGACCCTTCCAGCTGAGTTGGGGCTCCTGAGCACCCTCTCCAAGGGGTATGCCGAGACAACCTTGATTGGATGACCTTGGAAGTAGTGCTGCAGCTTGCGCGAAGCCACCAGTAGTGCGAGGAGAAGCTTCTGCGGCATGGGGTACCGTGCCCTCGCATCCCGTAACACTGTGTTGACGAAGTACACCGGGTGCTCGACGAGGCTAGGGGCATCGGTGCTGGTGGCGTCTTCCGGAAGCCGTGGTGCCTCCTGAGGTGGCGGAGCCTCCGAAAGCTAGGTGCCTAGATGGAGGGCCTCTCCCGCCCTTGGTGTGCTCTGCTGCGACGGTTGATCTTCTTCCGTCACGGTGTTGGCTTCTGCGAGTTCCTTCTGATTCGGCCTTGCCTTGGCTCGAGTGGCCACCGTGGTCTTGGCCCGACGCTCCTCCCTGACTGCCACCAGGGCTGCGCTAGCGGAGTAGGGAGTGGCAGCGAGGTAGAGTACCAAGGGCTCCTGAGGGCACGGGGCCACCATCACTGGAGGGCTGGTCAGGTACCTCTTGAGGTCTTGGAACGCTTTGTCGGCCTCTTCAGTCCATTCGAAGGGCCCCTTTTTCTTCATCAGCTGGAAGAAAGGCAGCGCCCGCTCCCCCAATCAGGAGATGAAATGGCCCAGCGCCGTCATGCGCCTCGTGAGCTTCTACATTTCCCTAAGGGTCTTTGGTGGGCTCATGTCCTCAACTGCCTTGACCTTTTCTGGGTTGGCCTCGATGCCTCGGTGGGATACAAGGAAACCCAGAAGCTTGCCCAAGGGAACTCCGAAGACACACTTCTCCGGGTTGAGTCGCAGGCTCACTGCGTTGAGGCTCGCGAAGGTTTCTTCCATGTCTTGTATCAGGGTCTTGGCCTCGCGAGACTTCACCACGATGTCGTCGACGTAAGCCTCCACATTCTTCCCGAGCTGCGGGCCCAAGGTGATGTGCATGAGCCGCTGGAAGGTTGCCCCCGCGTTGCGCAGCCCGAATGGCATGCATGTATAGCAGTACACTCCACACGGGGTTAAGAAGGCCGTCATTTCCACGTCTTCCACCGCCATCTTGATCTGGTGATACCCGGAAAAGGCATCCAAGAAGCATAACAGGTCACACTCTGCGGTGGAATCGACAATCTGGTCGATGCGAGGGAGCGGGAACGGATCTTGCGGGCATGCTTTGTTGAGGTTGGTGAAGTCGACACACATGCGTTCCTTTCCTCCCTTCTTTGGCACAACTACAGGGTTGGCCAGCCAATCCGGGTATCGGACCTCGCGAATAACCCCCGCGGATTCTAGCTTGCGGGTCTCTTGGACGATGAAGGCCTGCTTTTCAGTGGACTGCCTTCTCGCCTTCTGCTTCACAGGACGCACGTTGGGGCACACGTTGAGGTGGTGCTCGATTACGCCCCGTGGGATCCCTGCCAGCTGATCGGGCTCCCAGGCGAACACCTTCTTGTTTGCACGCAGGAACTTGACCAGGGCTTCCTCCTGTTCGGGCTCGAGGTTGGCGCCTATGGTGAAAGTGGCGTTTGTGGACCCGTCCTCGTCGACAGGTATCTGCTTGGTCTCCGCCTTGTCTTGGGTGAACAGCTGCTTCTTCTTGGTCGGCACAGCCCCCTTAGGATTGAGGGTTTCCGCATTGGCGGGCCGCGTTGCAGCCGCTGTCTTGAGGGCGAGCTTGAGTGCTTGCAGCGCACCTTCGGTGTCCCCGGGCACGGTGAGGACGCCGTTGCTCCTGGGCATCTTCATGAGGTTGTACCCCGGGTGAGTCGCGGCCATGAATTTGGCCAATGCTGGATAGCCAAGGATGGCATTGTAGGGAAGGCCGATGGGGGCGATGTCGAAGTTGACCAGTTCCATGCGGAAGTTGTCGTAGGTGCCGAAGGTCACCGGAAGCCGGATTTGTCCCAAGGAGCTGGAAAACCCTCTCCTACGCCCGAGAAAGGCCGGCTCGGCTGCAGCCGCTCCCGGGGTATGCAGAGGAGGTTGAAGGCATCGACTGAGAGTACGCTGAGGCCGGCGCCACCGTCAATGAGGGTCCTGGTGACGGCCACCTGGTAGATGGTGGGTCTGCAAAGCATGGGGAGCGCACCCGAGCCGGCCGAGTTGGTGGGGTGGTCCCCAGAGTCGAAGGTCAGCCCGGCCGACGGCTCCGTCCAGCCAGAGGGAGCCCCCTGCCGCGTGGAGGTGGCGCCGACCCGGCGGACGAATGTCTTGACGTGGCGGCTGGAGGGCGGCGCCTGCGAGCCACCTAGGAGGGCCGCGACGACCGGAGGAGCCGGCGCGACGGGGCGGGTGATGAAGAAGCTGCGCGGCTCCTTCCCAGAGGTCGCCGAGGAGCGCAGGGGCGATGCTTGCTGCCCGTTCCCCGCCGGGCCGGTGGCAGTGTTGACGGCGGGCGATGAGGAACGACGAGGGCGCCCGCGGACGGGAGCCATCCAGGCGACATGGGAGGCGAGGGCGGCTCGGCGCTCGGCGCGAGCCCGACGAGCGTCAGACATGGTTGCGGTGGTCGGGGAAGAACGAGGCGACGGAAGGCAGATTCAGGCGCACCCCCTACCTGGCGCGCCAAATGTCGGATTTCGGGTTCCGGCAGACCCTTGAGGTTCGAACACTGGGGTGCGCGCGGAGATTCAACCCTCAGCCGTCTCGCTCCTCGCCGAATCGCTGGGACCTAAACTACTAAACAGAACAGCACAAGAGACACAAGATTTATATTGGTTCAGGCCACCATTGTGGTGTAATACCCTACTCCAGTGTGTGGTGTGGTGGATTGCCTCTTGGGCTGATGAGGAACAATACAAGGAAGAACAGCCTCGCGAGGGTCTGTTCTTGGCGGGTGCGATGAACTGCTCGGAGGGGTTTAGTCGCTCTAGCTACAGGTTTCTTGATGAGGATCAGGCTGCCTCTGCCCTGGGGGTGGCTAGTCCTATTTATAGGCGAAGGCCCTGGGCCTCTTCCCAAATATTGAGCGGGAAGGGCGCCAACAATTGGCCATTTTGAAGGGGAACAGCGGGTACACTTATCCTGACTAAAGTTGGTCCTCGCCTGCTAAAGGCTCTGGTGATGACGCCGGCTTGGGCTCCACGATGACTCCCTTCCGGCCGTTGGGCTGGTCTTGGTCTTGTTGCACCGAAATGGATGCCTTTGCTTGATACTCTCACCTGCGCTTGCTCCCTTTGCACCAAAGAGGAAGGGAGGACACTGCGCGGGCTGGCACCCGACTGGCGCCCTTGGTCGTCATGGCTTGCGTCATGGGCACCTCGCGAGGTACCCTGCCTTGAACTCTCTGCCTCCTCATGAGCCAGCCTGACGAGGCCGCGCCTGAGGAAGCTCCTTGACATCCGCCCCGTGAGGCTTGGCCCCTCGCGAGGGTCTTGAGCTTGCATTGATGAAGATGGGTTGTGCTGGGCCTCCTTTGAGCCACGCCGCAGGCCGCGGGTAGGCAAGTCTGGGGACCCCCGTTCCCAGAACGCCAACAGAACCAGTCTCGCGTAAGCGTACGCGTAATGTCGGTCCGGGCCGCTTCATCCAACAATACCGCCGAACCAAAGAATGACATGCTGGTAAGCAGTATGACTTGTATCGCCCACAACTCACTTGTGTTCTACTCGTGCATATAACATCTACGCATAAAACCTGGCTCGGATGCCACTGTTGGGGAACGTAGTAATTTCAAAAAAATTCCTACGCACACGCAAGATCATGGTGATGCATAGCTACGAGAGGGGGAGTGTATCTTCATACCCTTGAAGATCGCTAAGCGGAAGCGTTTATCAACGCGGTTGATGTAGTCGTACGTCTTCACGATCCGACCGATCCAAGTACCGAACGCATGGCACCTCCAAGTTCTGCACATGTTCAGCTCGATGACGTCCTTGCCTTCTCGATCCAGCAAGACGGGCAAAGTAGTACATGAGTTCCGGCAGCACGACGGCGTGGTGACGGTGTTGGTGAAGAACAATCTCCGCAGGGCTTCGCCTAAGCACTACGGAAACTATGATGGAGGATAAACTAGAGGGGACGGGGTTGCCGGCACACGGCTTGGTGTTTCTTGATGTCTCTTTGGTGCTAGCCCTGCCCCTCTATTTATATGTCGAGCCTTGGGGTCGAAACTTGGAGTAAAAGCCTCCACAAAAGTCGGTTTCACCCGAAAGGCAAGAGTCCTTCTTGGACTCCAGGACCAGACGCCAGGGTTCCTGGCGTCTGGACCCAGACGCCAGGGACCCTGGCGTCTGGCCCCTGGACTCCGCAAAACTTCCTTTTGCGCTTTCCCAAAACCTTGTGGGCTTTCCCCTTTGGCCCAAATAACGTGTTCTTGTACCCAAACATTTCGGGAAACATCCGGAACTCCTTTCGGTGAATTCTGGAACCCTTCCGGAGATCAAACACTATTATCCCATATATCAAACTTAATCTCCGGACCATTCCGGAGTTCCTTGTCATGTCCATGGTCTCATCTAGGACTCCGAACAACATTCGGTCACCAACATACATAAGTCATATAATACTATATCGTCAACGAAACGTTAAGCGTGCGGACCCTACGGGTTCGAGAACTATGTAGACATGACCGAGACACGTTTCCGATCAATAACCAATAGTGGGACCTGGATGCCCATATTGGCTCCCACATATTCTACGAAGATCTTTATCGGTTAAACCGCATAACAACATACGTTGTTCCCTTTGTCATCGGTATGTTACTTGCCTGAGATTTGATCGTCGGTATCTCAATACCTAGTTCAATATCGTTACCGGCAAGTCTCTTTACTCGTTCCATAATACATCATCCCGCAACTAACTCATTAGTTGCAATGCTTGCAAGGCTTTAAGTGATGTGCATTACCGAGTGGGCCCAGAGATACCTCTCCGACAATTGGAGTGACAAATCCTAATCTCGAAATACGCCAACCCAACAAGTACCTTCAAAGACACCTGTAGAGCACCTTTATAATCACCCACTTACGTTGTGACGTTTGGTAGCACACAAAGTGTTCGTTCGGTAAACGGGAGTTGCATAATCTCATATTCATAGGAACATGTATAAGTCATGAAGAAAGCAATAGCAACATACTAAACGATCGAGTGCTAAGCTAACGGAATGGGTCAAGTCAATCACATCATTCTTCTAATGATATGATCCCGTTAATCAAATGACAACACATGTCTATGGCTAGGAAACATAACCATCTTTGATCAACGAGCTAGTCAAGTAGAGGCATACTAGTGACACTCTGTTTGTCTATGTATTCACACAAGTATTATGTTTCCGGTTAATACAATTCTAGCATGAATAATAAACATTTATCATGATATAAGGAAATAAATAATAACTTTATTATTGCCTCTAGGGCATATTTCCTTCAGTTTTTAGCGTCCAACATGTCATCGTCGAAGGCTTGATGCGCATAGTTGCCACCGTCACCGTCCACCCAAGGGTTGTTCGACAGTGGACCAACAATGTATCCAACTCCCTCAAAAAGGTAGAGACGAGGGTCATCGATCTCGATGCAGAGTACACGGAGCGTGCCCCTGGGAAGATCCAGCGCGCCGCCATCCTTCAGCTGTGCCTCGAAGATGATGTTTTTGTGTACCACATCATACACTCGCCCTCCATACCAGGTGAGCTTCACGATTTCTTGTCTCGGGAGGACGTATAATTCTGTGGGGCAGCCATCGAAGGGGACAAACAGAAGCTGGAGCCGTACAACCTTGATTTGAAAAGCATCGCTGACCTACAAACCAGAATCAAAATTCCTGTAGAAGATTGTGCTAAACAGACACCATCCCTATTCGACGTAGCAAATTTTGTGCTCGGTACAAATCTTCAGAAGGGTGACGAGACGGTGGCATTAAGGTCGTCTGGATGGGAGAATTATCCCTTGACGTACGAGCGGATAAAATATGCTGCCCTCGATGCCCATGTGAGTTTCGAGATAGCTGCAAGCTCCAAAGAGCTTGTTGCAAAGCCGTCTCCCACAGAGAATGAGAACAAGAAGAAGAAGAAGAAGAAGAAGAAGAAGAAGAAGAAGAAGAAGAAGAAGAAGAAGAAGAAGAAGAAGAAGAAGAAGAAGAAGAAGAAGAAGAAGAAGAAGAAGAAGAAGAAGAAGAAGAAGAAGAAGAAGAAGAAGAAGAAGAAGAAGAAGAAGAAGAAGAAGAAGAAGAAGAAGAAGAAGAAGAAGAAGAAGAAGAAGAAGAAGAAGAAGAAGAAGAAGAAGAAGAAGAAGAAGAAGAAGAAGAAGAAGAATAAGAAGAAGAAGAAGAAGAAGAAAATGCTGCACCAGCAGGAGGGCATTATGGATGGATGAACTATTTCCTCTCTTCTAAAAAAAATTATTCCCTCTTGGTGTATATTGATATAGATGGACTATTTCGATGGTGTGCATGTCTTTGGAACAGAGTAGTAGCATGGGTCCGCTTGACTATAAGGAACTATTTATTCGCATATATAGCTTTCTCTGCTACTCCTTCCAGTGATCGATATACAATGCATGTGTCCATAGACATGATAGCTTGTCCATGGAAGTTCAACTACGGCGACCATCACGTTTCATCTCGCGATTCCCACAAAGCCTCTCCAACCCACGGCACCACGCCCCCCGACGTGCGCCTCACCCCTCTCGGCTGCACCGCCCCTCTACCTTTGTATGCATGACATGTGGGCCACCTAAAATGCGGCGAGCATCAAGTTTCTACCACAGCCACCTGCGATACCCACGACGCTGCTCGAACCCATGAAACCACACGTCCCTCGACCTATGGCTCACCCCTCTTGGCCCCACTGCCCTCTGCCTTCGGGAGCATTACATGTGGACCAGTCACCTATCGGGACCACATGTTATTGACTCAAAGGTAGGTGTAGTAAGGCGCTGGAGCTCAGTCCCGACGGCCTTGAGAGCGAAATGTAACTCCTGCGCCAGGGCTTGTGGTGCTCCCGCAGCACGAACTCGTGCCAAACTCGAGATTTGTTTCTTTACTATACATGCACACAACGATTTAATGGACATTGTAATCTCAACATGTGATGGGGAGCTCTAAATTTGAATTTGAAACTTATAAAACGAAAAGATTCAAAACAAATAAACTGGGAGAGAGGGAGTATATCATAGGATGTGTCCCATACAAAATAAGTCCCCTGGTTTGTCACCGCTAAGATGTGGTTAGAAAGGAGCATAGCGTCTTCCTACTCGTACGGCAACAAATCGGCCGCAGACAGCATTGTCCGCCTTTGACCGTCATGTGCAAGGTTCGTGCTATCTTTTATTCAATCTCATCGTGGTTCCATCGTACCAATTCATGCGGTGGCCCGTTGCATGGCTGATCCCAATGTTGGACAAAGGTTCTACGGGAATGGTGTCACCGTTGTAAATGTTGTGCAAATTGATGTTGGTACCCTCCCGTACATATGCAAGCCAATCTCCACTCGCACCGAGCCTAGCCTGTGAAACAGTGGGCAGGGGGAGAATTAGGAAATGGACACGGAAGTAGTCTTTAGAATGCATTTACTACGTGATCAAACTCATCTTACCTGCTCATCGGAGGAAATCCGAGTGCCCCTCAACGTCGGCATCTCAAGGGGCGTCAACTTGCAACTACGGCCACGCCGCACTGGAGAGACCCCCAAGGAAACATCCTCGTGCGTTCCACGGAACATCAAGATGCATTTATATGAGTAGATTATCTTGTGAGAGAAAAGGATGAACGAGGGAAGGCCTCTAGAGATAGAGATGGACACTACTACAACAAATGTGCTGGCCCATGCGTTGCAATGGATCCAAACTAGTAGAATAATACTTGTTCACGTGCTTGAAATATAAACACTCTAGTTTTGATATACATGTGTCAGCAGACACGACAGCTTGTCCATGGAAGTTGAACTACGGCGACCATCACGTTTCTTGTTTCTACCACTGCCACACCCACACGCGATTCCCACGACGCCGCTCCAACCCACGGCACGACGTCCCCCAACGTGGACATTGATCCTCTGACGTGGATATCACTGCCTTGCCCTGCCTTTCCTTCGCTGACAGGTGGGACCCGTGCTTATGGGTCCCCCATGTCAGTGACAGAATGGTAGGATTGTTCGTGCCCCTCATCCCTCTCGGCGCCACCGCTCCTCTGCCTTTGTGTGCATGACATGCGGGCCAGCTGAAGTGCGGCGACCATCAACTTTCTACCACAGACACACCCGATTGGATGCGGTTTTCCTGCTCTGCTGCTGTGCTCTGATTCGTACTCCCGCACCATCAAATTTTCATCCAGCGGCTGTGACACATTTCGTCTCGGGCATCAATCCTCAGCTGGAGTACTTATGTACTACAAGTAGTACCCGCCGGTGTGGCCATCTACGCCTCGTAACGCCACGACGCCCAGCTGTGGTACCCTCGCCACGGCCACGCCACCACCGGCCAGTTCATTTCGAACGAGTGAGTCGCGAACCACGCCACCACCATGAGAATGACATGTGGGCCAACCGCATTTAAGGCCCACATGTCATTGACTCATAGGTCGGGCACTAAGCCACTGAAGTTCAGTCCCGTGGGCCCCGAGAGGAAAATGTAACTCCTGCAGCAGGCCTTGTGGTGCTCCCGCAGTACGAGCTCGTGCCAAAACTGGAATTTGTTTCTTACTACTACTAGTACTAGTAGTAAGGTACACGTGCATTGCACACATGAGATTCTGGTGGTCGTGCATTATGCTTCTACATGTGGAGTTTTCTGGATTCTAACATGTGGCAAAATTTGGTGGAATGTAAGGTTAGGCAAGTTTGATTAACTTAGGTGAGTGTTTGGTTCAAGCCACACCTTAGGCAAGCCACACTGGCCCCACATGACATACACACAAAAATGTGGCAAGATTCCCTTAGGCTTGCTAACTTGTGGCAAAATTTGGTGGAATGTAAGGTTAGGCAAGTTTGATTAACTTAGGTGAGTGTTTGGTTCAAGCCACACCATAGGCAAGCCACACTGGCCCCACATGACATACACACAAAAAATGTGGCAAGATTCCCTTAGGCTTGCCAACTTGTGGAAAAGTTTGGTGGAATGTAAGGTTAGGAAAGTTTGATTAACTTAGGTGAGTGTTTGGTTCAAGCCACACCTTAGGCAAGCCACACTGGCCCCACATGACATACGCACAAAAAATGTGGCAAGATTCCCTTAGGCTTGCCAACTTGTGGCTCTCATTTTGAAGAACTTATTAATAACTTTGCCTGAGCTCAGTTGTGGCAAAGTTAGTCATGAATTAAGTTCAACCATGGAGTCTTCTAGATTATACATGTGGCAGAATCTGGTGGATGATATCCAATGGCCAGTAGTGCTCGGATTTGCCATCTTTGTACCTTCGGATTGGCTTCATCCAATGACCAACTTTCAAAGTTTTTCACACACTATATAGGGGGTATAGATATAGATGTGTCGGTCCGTTGCAATGGATTCAAAGTATATCTATTTAGTGGAGTGCACTCTAAACACATTATCTATTTATTTTTCTCTAACCTTCCGTAGCCATGCAACCAAGCCACATAAGCTTCATGGGTGACCCCCACATCATATTATTTATACTACGTTGATTGAAAAAAAGATAAATCACCCAAAACAAGATCTTACCTTTTTTGTTCCTACGATGTTGTGCCGTGCACGTATCTACTAGTTGTATAGTGGTAGTACTAGTAATATAATAGTATTAGGAGTACAAACTTGGTAAGTACTAGTAGGAGTAGTAGTAGTACGGAATGCTCCTACTCTATCAACGAGCCCCGTCTGACACAAAATTTCTTGGCTTCCGTGCTAGAGCAAGATCTTCCCCTTGTTTCTGTTTTCCAACCCGGCGGCGGGCAGGGTGTCGGTTTGCTCAATGGGCGGTCCCACATGAAAGTGAAAATGCTAGGCACAGGGGCGGAGCTACGTGAGGGCCAACACGTGCCCTGGCCCGCCCAACCTAGCAGGATTTTCGTAGTTGTACATCTAGTTTTGAGGCATGGAACGTCAATGCAAGGGTAATTTCTATAGCCTCACTAGACTGGCACGCCCAACGTTTTGCTTCAAGCTCCGCCACTGCTAGGCAACACGCCTTCCCTAAGCTATGTGTCATGTCGGACGGGCCGTGTTGTACTCTCGATTCCCGGGCGTGTGGGGGTGCGACGCGAACGTGGTAGGCCTTTTCCTTTTACTAGCAATGTGCCCGTGCGTTGCGACGGATCCAAAGTAGTAGAATAGTAGTATTTGTTCACAAACTTGAAAGAAATCACTATTGTTTTGATATACTCCTGATATATTACTCCCTCCATACCTAAATATTTGTCTTTTTTGAAATTTCAAATGGACTATCACATACGGATTATATAGACATATACTAGTGTTTCTAGCAAGAGGCCCGCGCGTTGCACGAAGTTGATGGAAAAGGTAAGCACAACTTATAAATTGACGGATGGAGTACTAGTTACAGTGATGCATATAATTAAGCAAAGGGATCGCACATGTCGGTATTAACTGGAATGAGAATGCAATAGCACAATAAGAATTAAGGCCACAATGATGTGATCGTAGTGGTGGTTACAGAAGGCAAGAAGAAAGATGGATCCACGAACGTACGACCTCCTCCTCCTCAACTTAGTGCGCCGGGCCACCGACCGGCGGCTAAGGAGCGGCGGCTTTTGTGGCGAGGTCGAGGTACTTCTCGACAAAGGCATCCAAGGCTTCCAGCCGGTTGAGGAAGGCCAACGTCGTAGCGTCCTCACTGTCCTTGTAGATACCTATGTACACGATTTGCTCGTACGCGTGGATGTGTAGGTCGATGAATTCTTGCAGGGCGAGGCGCCTCGCGGCGAGCGCGACCTCCAGGTGGACATTCTTCGTGGCGTCGGCGGGCAGTCGCGGGGCCACCAGTGCTTGAAAGAGGTTCCGGCCATGGAGGCCGATTAGGGTGGCAGGCAATAAGGAGCCCGGGCGCGCGGGCTGGAGGAGTACGGCGATGTCGTCCGCGAGCTTCTTGAGGACGGTGAACTTGTTGCCGGTGGCAACGATCATCTGGTCCAACTGAGAGTCGTAGTTGGCGTCGACGGCGGCCATCCACCAGCCGGTCTCCAACACCGTCTGGAGACGATCCTCGGCGCCATGCCGCAGGCCGGCGTCCTGGACCATCTGGTGCAGCCGCTGGCCGCTCACGCGCATCGCCGCCATGGGTCTGGAGCGATCTCTTTTGCACTTAGTGTAGGTGCTTAGGCAAGTGCTTAGGTGCATACGATGTGGTAGATGCATTGGAATAGAGGAGGGGTGCCTTTATATGAGGGAAAACTGCGTTGCATTCACATCGTGCAGCCTCTTTTCCCGGACCTCCTCCCATTACTTCCCTCATGCATTAATTGAAGGAGGATGCATTGGCCGTTCAACATATCGGGAACCGCTACTCCCTCCCTCGTCTGCATTAAAGGCGTATCGGGAACTGCGCCACCCGCTGTCAAATCGAATACTCCCTGTCGGTGTCAAAACTAGCGGATCTCGGGTAGGGGGTCCCGAACTGTGCATCTAGGCGGATGGTAACAGGAAACAAGGGACGCTATGTTTTTACCCAGGTTCGGGCCCTCTTGATGGAGGTAAAACCCTACTCCTGCTTGATTGATATTGATGATATGGGTAGTACAAGAGTAGATCTACCACGAGATCGGAGAGGCTAAACCCTAGAAGCTAGCCTATGGTATGATTGTTGTTCGTCCTATGGACTAAAACCCTCCGGTTTATATAGGCACCGAAGAGGGTTAGGGTTACACAGAGTCGGTTAGAATGGTAGGAGATCTACATATCCGTATCGCCAAGCTTGCCTTCCACGCCAAGGAAAGTCCCATCCGAACACGGGATGAAGTCTTCAACCTTGTATCTTCATAGTCCAGGAGTTCGGCCGAAGACGATAGTTCGGCTATCCGGACACCCCCTAGTCCGGGACTCCCTCAGTAGCCCCCGAACCAGGCTTCAATGGCGATGAGTCCGGCGCGTAGATTGTCTTCGGCATTGCAAGGCGGGTTCTTCTCCAAATCCTGTGTACCTGTTGAATAGCGTCCGGATTCCTGTGAATATTGTGCTCCTCGGCTTCCACGCCCAATAATGGCCGTCTTCCACGTGTTGAACGAATGCGAAAAGTCAGGGTATTTTTACATTTACCCCCCTAGCTGCGCAAATGAGCTGTCCATAAAAGAGACGAGGATCTAGATCCGAATCACACCATCCTCCCTTCACGAGCATTCATCAGAGCGCATCTGACAGAAATCCATTCCATCATGGACAGTCGATGTGGCTCCTCCTCTCGCCCTCCCAGCCCTTAGCCTGGAGATTGGGGTAGATGCTCTGTCCCGCACAGTGAGCTAGTGGCACTCCAAACCAAGTTATTTCTTCCCCAGCCTTCATGGTCCCGGTTCGAGCCGGACTCACCACCTATAAGGGCGGAAAGCAAGCGGAGAGCGTCCCCAGCCCCTCCAAAGGAGAGCGGGTATGCCTTGTCTCTTATTTGATAAGAGGGCTCAGATTTCCAATTCATCCGTTTCTCCGGGGGCTCCTGGAGTTCTATGGCCTCCAGTTGCACAACCTTACGCCTGCCTCCATTTTGCATATCACGGGCTTCGTGGCCCTTTGCGAGCTGTTTTTGAGCATCGAGCCTCATTTTGCGCTGTGGAAGAAGCATTTCTGTCTTGTGCCCCGTTCTCAAGAGGGGTCGATATATCAAGTGGGCGGAGCCGAACTATGGCGCATCGCCGGGACCGGATATCTGTCCGGAACCCCGAAGAAGGCGTCCGAAGACTGGCCTTCGGCATGGTTTTATATAGAAGATGTCCCCCTGCCGGACCCTATTAGGGTCGGCCTCCCTGAGTTTAATGACGCTCCTTTGAAGAAACGCCTAAGCTGGCGTCCACGGAGCCCTCAGAGGGAAAATGACAGGGACGTCATTTACCTGATGAGCCGGATAAGGTTGTTAGCTCATTCCGGACTGACCATGATCGGAGTCATGGCCATATGCATTATGCGGGGGGTGCAACCACTCCAGTATAGAGGCCACTCCATGTGGGATTTCAACGGGGAGGATGATGCCTCCCACTGCGGCCGCAAGGGGCCGGGATCGGTCGCCGATCTAATGAAGATCTTGTCCGCATTGTACAAGGGAGAGGAGGAGGAATTTCTCCGCATCAATCCGCAGGGCGGATTTTCTATGAACAATCCTCCAAGCTGGGTAAGCGGACATTCATTTTTGCCTATCCGATCCATACTCCCATAGTCAAGTATCTCATTTTGTGATTTTGGCGCAGCAACTACGCCGGGCCGTAAAGGATATAAACAGCCCGCCTCCACAACCCGAGGATCCGAAACGGTTCCTCGATCCGACCTCCCAAGAGGATCGGGACATATCGGTGGAGCTGATCGACGGGGTTTTCCATCAACTGAGCATCGATAATGCCTTGGTCGCCATTACGGCCGATTACCCCGGAATACTTCCCGCCTCGCAGGTAACTGAGACCGAAGTCCCGATACTTTGAAAATGACCCATCCATGCGGGTTTTGATCACCGTATATCGATGGTGTTTTGCAGGGGCGCCCTTGAGGCGGAAGGCCGAGCCCGCGGCGGCTGGCCAACAAGGGGCAGCACGGCCCAGTAGGCTAAAAAGAAGTGCGGTCCGGATCGAAACTCCGACGCAACGGTATAGCGCGTCACCTTACTCCCCGGCTTTATTCCCGGGAGGAATACTAATGCTCGTGCCTTTTCAGGAAGAAGGGCGCTCGCCGGACTGTATCCGGAGAGGTTGCCCATCAGTCCTCCGCTCGCCAAGCTCCCAAGCCAGGTCCAGAAGCGGAGGCGAACACGGGGTGTGCATCGGATGTTCCTCCGACAGAGGATGCCGACAGGTTATCTGCCACCAATTCCGAGGTGGAGAGTGCCATGAATCACAGGCGCCGCCGGACAGCTCTTCGTGACGCGTGTTTCTCCCCAGAGGCATTGGATGCCTTTAATTCGGGAGATGCGCACCTCCCTGCCGCTCAAAATGGTCTAGCCAGAGCCACGGAGCAGTATGTAAAAGACATACGGGTGAGAAGATTTGACAGTTATATATGCCAGTAGCCCCACTTGAAATAGTTAGAATAACTGATTTAAGGATCATTTATTGTGCAGGATCTTACAGAAAAGAATACCCAACTGTCCCAGGAGCTGGAGGAGTGCAAAGCCCAACTTGAGGCCGCACTAGCCGCAGCGGGGGAAGCCAAAGAGACCCCCTCTAGTAATATATGCTTCAAAAGATAAGTAATTTGTGAAGTGCGGCATGTGTATAAGTCCGACAATAATATTGCAGATGGCACCGGGATAGATCCGGACAAGCAACAGCTCATGTGCCGGTTAAAGGCCGGCGAGAATGTGCTTACAAGGGTGAGGCAGGAGCAAAATAATCTCCAAGATGCCAACACCCAGCTGGGTGAGGAACTAAAGGATGTTCGTGCCCAGCTATCTGACTCCATTAAGGAGAATCGGCGGCTTCGACGCGGCATTTTTAGTAAGTGCTTGTACGAACTTTGAAAAAGAGTTCGGCGAGGAAGTCGACTAACAGAGTTGTGTCTGTAGGTATGCTCACAGGCCGTCCTGCAGAGGAAATGCCCGGTTCTACGGGTGACCTTCTTCCCGAGCTCTTGCAACTGCACGAACGAGTTCGACAGGTGATGAAAGGCATCGCCCAGGCCTTGTGGCCATCTGTCTCCCTGCCCGAAGGCCTTGGAGAGCTTGTAGAGAGGCTTCAGGGAGTGTGGCAGCGCTTCTGCTTATGGAAGATATTGGCCTGCCGTCAAGGCGCCAGGGAGGCCTAGGCCATGGTGAAGACGCGGTACACGAAGGCTGACCCAAACCACATGGCCGAGGTCGGACCTGTGGGGCCCGATGGGAAGGAGATCCCTGTGAGCTTAGCGTATGGCCAAGTAGAATTGGCCGCAAAGTATTCCCAACAGGATTGTAAACTAGACAGCCTGCTAGATGGCATTGAAGAGGAATATGCCCAGTCAACTTGACTATGTAATTTAAGATGACATGTAAAATGCCTTCTAGCCGGATTGTAGATCGCTTGTCATAGCGTACCTTTTCGCTTCAACCTCGGGACCCAATAGTCTGGAGTGTGTCCGAATACCCTCGCGGTTATATAAGAACCGAGGCATCCGTGGAGACCAGGCGTAGGGGTCATTAGTGCTTTATCAGACAAGTGCCCAACTAGTTATGTTATATTACATGGTTAGTAAGAAACATCTTCCAGGGAGAATAGTTCCGTTAGGGGTTCCTTTCCCTGGGAGGCATGCCCTAAAGTGCATGTCCGGACTGCGGAAAAAGCAGAAAAACATCTGGGTGTAGATAAATAAATAGGTAAGAAATCATCTTTTAGTTCACCGACCGAATATTCCCTTAAGTACGCTAGCTTTCGGCTTCACCCAGTCTGAGGTACACATCCGGCTGACCCGGCAGTAACAATCGCAGAGGTGCTCCCTTTACCGCCTAGTCGAACAATCGGGAACGTAGGGGTGAGCACAGGAGCCAGGCAACCCAGCTTGGCCAAAACTTAAGTCATATCGATGCATATAATGGTGAATAAAAGGTACATGCGGAAGTGTGACACATGTGTTGGGCATGAAGCCCATATAAATAAGCTTCTGTTAAAGAAGCCCCCAGGTATAATGAGCGCGGGTTGTGCGTCAAGTGTGTGCGAACAATGCGCGAACAAGCTTTCAAAGGCTGTAATAGGAAAGGGGGGAGCAGGAGAGAAACAAAAGACAGCTAATATGTAAAATATAGAGAGAGGAAGGAGACGAACTCAGAATCCGGCGCTAGGCGTAGAATCTTCGGAGACAGGCTGCGTTCCTTGGGTTCGGCTCGAGTCGGTTATCCGATGCATCTCGCAGACGGTACGCTCCACCGGTCAGGACTTGGTCGATGATAAAGGGGCCTTCCCATTTGGGCTTGAGTTTGTCCTTTTTCTTGTCCGACAAGCGTAGAACTAACTCGCCAACGTTGTAAGTTTTGGCCCGTGCTTCTCTGCTTTGATATCTTCGAGCTTGCTGTTGATAGAATCCGGAACGGGCTTTTGCCACGTCACGCTCCTACTCCAATGTGTCCAAACTGTCCTGTCGATCGAGCTCGGCTTCTCTTTCTTCGTACATGCGCACGCGAGGTGAGTCATGAATTATGTCACAGGGCAGAACTGCCTCTACGTCGTATACCATAAAGAATGGTGTAAATCCGGTGGTGCAATTCGGAGTGGTCCGCAGCCCCCAGAGTACGGAGTCAAGCTCCTCTACCCAGTGTGTGTTAGATTCCTTAAGGGACCGCACTAATCGGGGTTTGATGCCGCTCATGATTAGACCATTTGCTCACTCGACTTGACCCTTAGTTTGAGGGTGATAGACTGAAGCATAGTCGAGTTTGATGCCCATGTTTTTGCACCAGAGTTTAACCTCGTCGGCCGTAAAGTTTGTGCCATTGTCAGTGATGATGATATGGGGGACACCGTATCGGTGTACGACCCCTGATATGAAGTCTATCACCGGTCTGGATTCGGCCGTCTTAACAGGCTTGGCCTCTATCCATTTGGTGAACTTATCCACCATGACCAGTAGGTATCTTTGCTTGTGGGTTCCTCCTTTAAGGGGTCCAACTATGTCAAGCCCCCAGACCGCGAAGGGCCAGGTTATGGGTATAGTTTTGAGGGCGTTGGGTGGCATGTGGCTTTGATTAGCAAAGAGCTGGCAACCAACGCATCGTTGGACTAAGTCCTGAGCATCTGCCCGGGCCGTCGGCCAATAAAATCCTGTACCGAAGGCCCTTCCTACAAGGGCCCGGGCTGCGGCGTGGTGCCCGCCGAGTCCGGCATGAATTTCAGCCAGAAGGTTCCGCCCTTCTTCTCCGGAGATACACCTTTGAAGGACTCCAGTTGTGCTTTTCTTGTAAAGCTCTCCCTCATGGACCTTATAGGCTTTAGATCGTCGCATTATGCAGCGGGCCTCGTTTTGGTCCTCGGGAAGTTCCTGCCTGGTTAGGTAGGCTAGGAATGGTTCCGTCCATGGGGCAATGACTGCCATTATTACGTGGGCTGAGGATGTTACTTCGTTGGCAGAACCGCCAATTGTGTCAGAATGTTCGGTGTCGGGCAGTGCGGTTGGGTCCGGGTTATTATTTCCAGATTCCCCCTCCCATAGTACTAGGAAGATGTTGGGAGGGACAGCATCGCGCTTTGCGCCAATGTGTGCCAATACGTCTGCTGCCTGGTTGTTATCCCGGGCTATATGGTGAAATTCAAACCCCTCAAACCGAGCTGACATTTTTAGGACGGCTTTGCGATAAGCTGCCATTTTCGGATCCTTGGCATCAAAGTCTCCATTTATTTGGGATATCGCGAGGTTCGAATCCCCGCGCACCTCTAGGCATTGACTGCCCATGGAGACTGCCACCCGGAGGCCGTGTAGAAGGGCCTCGTATTCGGCTGCGTTGTTGGAGTCCGTATACATTATCTGGAGTACGTATTGAACCGTATCTCCGGTTGGGGATGTCAGGACGACGCCAGCCCCCAGACCAGCCAACATTTTGGAGCCGTCGAAGTGCATGATCTAGTTGGAATATGCGTCGTACTCTTTAGGGAGTTCGGCTTCAGCCCATTTGGCGATGAAGTCGGCCAAAACTTGCGATTTAATAGCTTGTCGTGGCTTATAGGTTATGTCGAACGGGAGGAGCTCAATGGCCCATTTGGCAATCCGGCCCGTCACGTTGCGGTTGTTTATAATGTCATTAAGAGGTACTTCGGAGGCTACTGTTATCGAACACTCTTGAAAGTAGTGTCGCAGCTTCCGGGATGCCATGAGCACCACGTACGCTATCTTCTGATAATGCGGGTACCGTGACTTGCATGGAGTCAGGACAGTGGACACGTAGTAAACTGGTTTTTGAAGGGGGGGACTTGTGTCCGTCCGTTTCTCGTTCGACAACGAGCACCGCGCTCACCACTTGATGAGTTGTCGCGATATATAATAGCATTGGTTCGCCTATGTTGGGCGCGTCCAGGACCGGGTTTGTTGCCAATATGGCTTTTATTTCTTCGAGTCCGGCCGTGGCGGCATCCGTCCACTCGAAGTGTTCGGTGCGTCGGAGGAGGTGATAAAGGGGTAATGCCTTTTCTCCTAAACGGGAGATAAAGCGGCTTAAAGCCGCCACGCATCCCGTCAATTTTTGTATTTGTTTGAGGTCCTTTGGGATATCCAATTGTGACAGAGCTCGGATCTTGGCTGGGTTTGCTTCAATTCCTCTACCAGATACAATGAAGCCCAAGAGCTTTCCAGCTGGTACGCCGAAAACACATTTTTCCGGATTAAGCTTGATGTCATATGTTTGGAGATTATCGAACGTGAGCCTCAAATCGTCTACTAGAGTTTCGACGTGCTTGGTTTTGATGACCACATTGTCTACGTATGCCTCCATTGTTTTGCTGATCTGGTTTGCCAGACATGTCTGAATCATGCGCTGATATGTTGCGCTGGCGTTTTTGAGCCCAAAGGGCATTGTGTTGAAGCAGAATGGGTCGTATGGGGTGATGAATGTCGTTGCGGCCTGGTCGGGCTCTGCCATCTTAATTTGGTGGTAGCCGGAGTATGCGTCGAGGAAACACAATGAATCGTGTCCTGCGGTAGCGTCGATAATTTGATCAATGTGGGGGAAGGGGAAGGGATCCTTTGGGCAAGCCTTGTTGAGGTCTTTAAAATCGACGCATAGGCGCTAGGATTTGTCCTTCTTTGGTACCATCACCAGGTTTGCTAGCCAGTCCGGATGTTTTATATCTCTGATGAATCTGGCCTCCAATAATTTGGCTAGCTCCTCTCCCGTGGCCTGTCTCTTGGGTTCGGAGAAATGCCGAAGAGCCTGTTTGACTGGCTTGAATCCTTTTATGATGTTTAGGCTATGCTCGGCCAGTCGGCGTGGGATTCCTGGCATGTCTGAAGGGTGCCAGGCAAAGATGTCCCAATTTTCACGTAGGAATTCTCGTAGTGTGGCGTCTACATCAGGGTTTAATTGTGCCCCAATGGAGGCCGTTTTTGTAGGGTCATTGGATGGACTTGGAATTTGACTATTTCGTCCGTTGGTTTAAAGGAGGTGGACTTGGATCTCTTATCGAGTATCACATCGTCCCTATTCATCATGGAGCGCGGCGTAGTGAGTTCTTCGGCCGCTAGGGCTTCGGATAGTTCCTCTAGGGCCAGTGTGGCTGTCTTATTTTCGGTGCGGAGTGCTATGTCCGGGTCACTAGCAAGAGTGATGATTCCGTTGGGCCCGGGCATTTTGAGCTTCATGTACCCGTAATGGGGTATAGCTTGAAAAATTGTGAATGCCTCTCGCCCTAATAGAGCGTGATATCCGCTGCTGAACGGGGCCACTTGGAATGTGACCTCCTCGGACCTGTAATTATCCGTCATGCCGAACACCACATCCAGTGTGATTTTTCCTGTACAGCATGCTTCCCGACTTGGGATTATTCCTCTCAAGGGTGTGCTGCTTCACTCAATGCGGCTCCAGTGTATTTCCATTTTTCTGAGGGTTTCCTTGTAAATGAGGTTCAATCCGCTGCCACCGTCCATGAGTACCTTGGTAAGGCGAAAGCTGTCCACTATTGGACTGAGGACCAATGCGGCCGGTGCTCGGGCTGTTCGGAATTTAGGTTCGTCACTGGCATTAAAGGTAATGGCCGTGTCACTCCATGGGTTTATTGTTGCTACTTGGTAGACTTCGGCAAGGCTGCGGAGTGTTCGTTTCCGCATATTATTTGATGCGAAAGTCTCGAAGACTGTTAATACCGTACTGGTATCCTTGGGCTGGTGCTCTGGAGTTACAAGCTCTTTGCCACATTTGGCCACCTGCCGTAGTATCCAACATGCTCTAAGGCTATGAGTTGCAGTGGCGCCCTCTGTATTATGAATTTTGCAGGGTCCATTGAGCCATCCTTCCAATACAGTTCCGTACCCTATAGAGGCTTTTTGCTTTTTGGTATTTAACCCAGGTGCCTGGCGATGATGCACCCTTTTATTTTGGACTGGGATTGTATTCAGGGCCGGATTGTCCCAAAAATTGATTTCGGTTTTCCAGGCGCTTTCCATCGTACAGTACTTTCGTACTATGGACGCTAAGTCAGTGAAGCATGTGATTTCATGACGACTTACGGTGTTGAGGATTCCCTTGTCCGTGCAATTATTGCAGAAGAATGAAATTGCGTCCTCCTCACGGCAATCCTTTATCCTGTTTATGACCAGGAGGAATCTGGCCCAGTAATGGTGTACTGTTTTTGCGGGCTCTTGCCGGACTTTGGATAGATCGCTTATGTTTGGGTGGGCGGGTGGAATTAAATTCGGAACCCCGTCCAATCTAAGACTCAGGGGCCAAGAAGTTTCCGAACTTGGAAGCTTGGGTTTTTGGATGTTGCCCAATGAATCTAGCCCGCTGCCTGACTTTAGGTTTAGGGCTTGAGTGATGCCCTCCCCTCCACGGGAATCCGGCATGGAGGGATCGGGAATCCGGACATAGCTAGTCCTTAAAATAGAGGAAGGGTCGCCGTATTGTTCCTCTACCACAGCAACATGGTGGGTAACCTGGGGAGAGTTAATCTTTCTCAGATCGGGTTTAGGCCCAATCTGATCGTAGTCTGTAGCGACTCCCAGGGCGGCGATGCGATCCAAGAGCTCGTTTAAGGAAGAGAGCTCCATCGGATCCAACTGCTCGGCGAGTTCCGAGCTAATGTGAAGATTGCTTTCGATGACCCGAGAAGTCATCGTCGGCGCGGCGGCCGGACAAGCGGTCATAAGGAAACCGCCTAGCCGGAGAGTTTGGCCGATAGCCAAGGCTCCTTTAGCAACAGTGCCGTCTTTAAAGACGGGATGAGGCATCCTTCCTGATAGCGACGGCACAGAGGAACTCTCAATGAAAGCACCAATGTCAGTGTCAAAACCGGCGGATCTCGGGTAGGGAGTCGCGAACTGTGCGTCTAGGCGGATGGTAACAGGAGACTAGGGACACGATGTTTTTACCCAGGTTCGGGCCCTCTTGATGGAGGTAAAACCCTACTCCTGCTTGATTGATATTGATGATATGGGTAGTACAAGAGTAGATCTATCACGAGATCAGAGAGGCTAAACCCTAGAAGCTAGCCTATGGTATGATTGTTGTTCGTCCTATGGAACTAAACCCTCCGGTTTATATAGGCACCGAAGAGGGTTAGGGTTACACAGAGTCGGTTATAATGGTAGGAGATCTACATATCCGTATCGTCAAGCTTGCCTTCCACGCCAAGGAAAGTCCCATCCGGACACAGGACGAAGTCTTCAACCTTGTATCTTCATAGTCCAGGAGTCCGGCCGAAGATGATAGTTCAGCTATCCGGACACCCCCTAGTCCGGGACTCCCTCACTCCCTCCGTCTAGGTGAGTATTATAAGTCATCTTACGAAAACCAAATACTAGTAAGACTTGCCACAGTGGGAGTAACTTCAGCAGTAACATTGAGTCCAACTCAGCAAATTTGCTTATGTGGCAGTGAGTTAATGAGGAGAGAGGTAGTTATAATAACTTAGCTAGTTACTGTAACATCGCACGTCCCAATGCAATATGAGTCTATAACCTAATAAATGAAGCTTTGCATGTTACCACACTTATGTTACTACTACCTCTGTCCGGGTTTATTGGTCCCCATTGTATTTTGTGCCAAATTTTGACCATAGATTAAACTAAGAAAATGTTCACGCATGTCACCAAACATTATATTTTTCAAAACTATGTTCAAATATGAATCCAATGAGATAATTTTTCTTGACATGCATTAACATTTTGTTTGTTAAATCTTTAGTCAAAATTTGGCACAAACTATAAAAGGGACCTATAAACCAGGACGGAGGTAGTACCCACTATGAAGGTACTACCTCTGTCCGGGTTTATTGGTCCCCACTGTATTTCGTGCCAAATTTTGACCATAGATTAAACTAAGAAAATGTTCACGCATGTCACCAAACATTATATTTTTCAAAACTATGTTCAAATACGAATCCAATGAGATAATTTTTCTTGGCATGCATTAACATTTTGTTAGTTAAATCTTTAGTCAAAATTTGGCACAAACTATAAAAGGGACCTATAAACCAGGATGGAGGTAGTAGTAACATAGTCTAGGGATATGTGTATGTTACTAGTGTATGTTACTCACCATTGTGGCTAGTCTAAACACATAGGCGTGGTGCATTAACTCTCACGTTGTTTATTATTTTTTGACATAAATAGAGGAATCAACCAAGAAGAGATGTGGGGCTTATATGCTTTTAATGACTTGAGACTATCAAACATGACATGCAGTGGTCAGTTCGTTGCACAAGAACAAATACAACCCACGTCAGCACAGACGCATCTTATAGCATCACATCCAATGGCTATAAAAGATGAATGAGACCAAATTATATCTCATCTAGATGAGTTCTAGCAAAACTGTATTAATAATACTTAGTACTCCTGCGACATGTATCATATAAGTATCATGTAGTACTTTATTTATTGCCATGTATGACACATAGTTCACGAGCGCTCTCTATATGTACTACCTTTTTTTTAATTTCAAGTTTTGCTCCATGGCGCAATCCATCGATACTACTACTGTACAAAAGTGGAGTATATACATTTTTAAAAGGCTAGAGGGCGGGGCAGTCTAGCTCGGTCGGTTTCACGAGAGGCGAGGGCCTTTGTGATTTGATGGCTCATTAATGCTGTCAAATCGAATAGTACTGCGCCACCCACTACACGCCAGGCGCCTCCATTAAACCCCTCCATTAAACCTGCATGCAAACCGAGAATCCTACTCCGGCCACACGTCCGTTCATGAGCGGGCCGGAATTAAACGCAACACCGGCCGAGCTCCTCCTATCCGCCCTCAGCTTAAACGAGGCCAGACGCCGGCCAAGCTCCTACCGTCCGCCCTCTATTTACACGAGGCCAGACAGACAGCAGGAAAGAATCGCACCCCTCCGCCGCTCCCCCATCTCCTCCTTCACCATTTTCTCCACCCTTCCGATGGCTTCCAATGAGCCGTTCTCCGGCATATTACCCGGCTGGGTGGCCCGCCGAGCCCTCCGAATACGGGCGAGGACGCTCGGTGCTTCACCAACCTCGCTGGGCTCGACGGAGCTAGTTGCCGCCCCAAGCAGGCGCGTGGTTCAGCAACTCGCCGCTCCAGTTCAGCTCAGTGAGGAGTGGCGAGTTGCTCCATGCCGGCACGGCGGCGAGCACGCCGGTACGGGCGCCATCACTGCCGTGTCGTACCACGCCACCAGTGTCTGCGATGGCCGCGCCTCCCATGTCTGTGGGCGCGCCTCCTGTGCCTGCGGCAGCGCCATGCAGGCAGAGACAGAAGCCGGGTGCGTGGAGAGCGATGAGTCGGTGGCCAGATTCTCCCTGACCTCCGCCATCATCGAGGAGAAGTAGAACACGGGAGGCCGCCGCCACTTGGGACCCATGAAGGCCACCGCCAAGGCGACAACCGCGGATTCAGGTGGTTTCTTTGCTGCTTCGTCTCTTCCGAGGACTTCATCGACCCCGCAAGTGTCTGACGGACATGAGGAAGACAAAGGGATCCGCGGGCGGCCATTTAGAACTAAAATAAGTCTAGATATATCCATTTCTAGGACAAGTATTTCCGGACGGAGGGAGTATTAATTATACAAGAGAGCCGGATTGGCACCTCTTAGTTCATGTAAATGTAATGAAATCCATCATGTTTATATGAAGATCCAGCTTTTTTATACGAAATCCTTCATGCTTATATGAAATCAGTCCGTGTATGCACGAATTTCATCGGGTTGGTTAGAGTTGTAAAAATGTATGTCGCTGGTGCTTGATGTCCTCCTCCGCGGAAGGAAGCAGGAGGAAATTTGCCGGCTGCCGTTGGAGATGCTCTTTATGCTGGAAATAATAGAGTGACATCCAATCCATTTGAGTTAATTGCATGTATGATTGTCCCTCTATAAAAAGTTAATTGCATGTACAGTGTACACGTGACTTGCAGGGTGGCTACAGCTTCGTACAGAAAGTTAAAAACAAACAAGTCCATCCTTAATATTCTAAGTACTCTATGGGTTCCACTGTCAGTACAGTAGCGAAAGAAGTATTTATTAAATAAGTAGAGTAATATATAATATACAAATCTAAAGTTAAAAGACAGAATTCGAACTCATGTCATCGCGTTGCGAGCATCCGGCGCTAACCAGCCCAGCACATTTTTGTTGTAGACCATGCTGGAGATATATCTCCATGTCTACTCTTATATATACTCCATTCGTTCCTAAATATTTGTCTTTTTCAGATTTCAAATGGACTACCACATACGGATGTGTATGTAGACATATTTTAGAGTGTAGATTCACTCATTTTGCTATGTATGTCTTTTCAGGAAGGGGTCAGATTTGCCCTTGATTTATTTATGAGGTATCCAGATGGCACTGCACTGCCAAGAAAAGAGGGTAACATCGAAATTATGGACTACTTTTTTGAGTATGTTGGTAAGGTTCGGTCATAGTCACTTGTTGAAATCTCTAAAAAGACAAATACTCCCTCTTCCGAAAATACTTGTCATCAAAATGGATAAAAGGAAATGTATCTAGATGTATTTTAGTTTTAGGTACATCTATTTTTATCCATTTTGATCACAAGTATTTTCGGACGGAGGGAGTAGAAAACAGAGTTGGTGATGATGGTGTGCGTGCCATCCTGCAATATAGGCCGTCGGATTTATATCTAACTGATAGGAAAGAAACTATGGCAATTTTGCAAAAATATACCCACACGTCTCTCCATGTTTGCAAATAAGGCCTTCCCTCGTTCAGCCTTTTCTCTCACAAGATAAACTACTCATACAAATGCATCTTGATGTTCCGTGCAACGCACGGGCAGCTAGCTAATTTATTTTAAAATAGTTGTTGTGATAATTGGGTTGAAGTGATATACTTTATGTCTGCCCCGAATTATTTCAGATTCACTAGTAGTAACAAAGAAAAGGTTGCCTTGTTAATTAACAGAAAACGGGGTGAAAACTATCACATGAGGCCGGTAAAAACAAGGCACACTTGGTTCAGCGTCATCGTCACTACATTTGTGCGCGCGCGAGAAGTCTACATATCGAGGGGGCTACCGAGTGAGGCACCGAGACACAATGTTTGGGAGAGAAACCAATTGACAGATTATGATCAGATCGAGTTGTCACCCTTCTGCTGTCATTGTTGGGGGGGGGAGGGAGAGAAAGACGTATCGAGAGTGTGCGCGGTAGGCACAGAGGCACAACTAGCGAGTGTGTGTGTGTGTGTGTGT
>NC_057807.1:447169517-447174480 GCF_018294505.1 Triticum aestivum | reverse complement strand
CCATCCTGCAATATAGGCCATCCGATTTATATCCGACGGACATGAAGGAAAATATGGCAATTTTGCAAAAAGATACCCACACCCCTCTCCGCATTTGCAAATAAGGCATTCCCTCGTTCATCCTTTTCTCCCACAAGATAAACTTCTCATACAAATGCATCTTGATGTTCCGTGCAATGCATATGGGCATCTTGCTAGTAGGGAGAAGGAGTTTGTGTGACACATATCTAACTATATTAAGGGATAGGTAGATAGCATATGTGTGAGAGACATTATTATACTTTGAGACATTAGTGGCTATGGGTGGGCGGAATTAAAGGGGTGGGCATGTTAGACATAGAGAGCGTGTGTGTTTCTGTGTGAGAGACTTGTAGGACGGGGTAGAAAGACGAATTTAACCCTGACGGAGGGAGAGAAATACACAAAGTGCGCGTGTGTGATTCTGATGCCCACAAGGAAATGAGATATGTATGCATGTGAGAGAGATTGCACAATTCATTCACGTATCACTATCTAGCGATCGTGGACGTGCATCACTTGAACATAAGTCAATATCTACTTCGTATCGTGGCCAAAGGTACAATATCGATTCAACGCTATAAAGATTGGACACTCAAATATCACATTTTTTTCTATTTAAATAAACCTTTTTCAGTTGTGCATGCCAAAGTTACAGTGATGTTTCTTCAAACAACCAATGTAGCTATCATGCACATGCACCATTGTTACTCTTGCATTCAAATTCATTAGTCTTGGATGATTTAAGTTTCTATTTTGAAGTAATATATGTAATATTCATATATCAATTCAAAGGGTATGCAATTTATGAAATGGAGGCTATGTAATCATATGAGGTAACACTTTTAAGTAGCTAACTACAATATCCATTTCTTTTTGTGCGCCTCTACACTAACACGTTAATGCATTATGTTTAAAGTAAATAACCAATGGCACTAAATTATCTATTTACACGAGAAATACATAGGCTGAGCGTTTGATCCCTTTTTTTGTGAACGCGCAACTACACCCGTACGATTGGCCGCGCCCGTGTGAACGTCCAAGTTATCAGCGCATCATCCCGAGTTATTGTCTTTTTTCTAGGGTGGACTTCACACCAGTTATTAACTGCTGACGCGTGCCCCGTGTACATAGTCTAGCATGACCTTCCCGCTAGCACAGTCCAAAATTAGTTAAAACTGGATACGAGCGATCCCGCGGGTGGCAAAATCTCCCGCCTCCTTCTAAAATTTCCGCCACCTTTAGCATGCGAAATCCCCCTTTTGTCCTTGGTGCACGGAGACCAACAGTTACAATACCGCCCTCATCTACATGATAGGTCAGGGCTGCTTCGGTAACTTCCGGTTTGTCACGCCCAAGATGCGACCCTATCCTAAAGGAACTCGAAGGTCCCACCAAGGATAGAAGCGCATCTTGAAGACACTTTTGCAAGGTGGATATCATTACATCAACATTACATAATAATGGCGATACATCCAAAAAATACAATGTCACCTGAATACAACAATACAACATACAAGAACAACATCCGACTACGGATGAATCATAAACAGAAACTCAAACAATATCCACCCTGCTAGCCCAGGCTGCCGACCTGGAACCTATCCCCTGATCGAAGAAGAAGCAGAAGAAGAGCTCAACGCAAGCAAGCATCGCTCTCGCGTCATGATCATCGCAAAACCTGTACCTGCAACTGTTGTTGTAGTAATCTGTGAGCCACGAGGACTCAGCAATCCCATTACCATGGGTATCAAGACTAGCAAAGCTTAAAGGGAAAGGAAGGGGTAAAGTGGTGAGGTTGCAGCAGCGACTAAGCATATATGGTGGCTAACATACGCAAATAGGAGCGAGAAGAGAAGCAAAGGAACGGTCGTGAATCTAGCAATGATCAAGAGGTGATCCTGAACACCTACTTACGTCAAACATAACCCAGAAACCGTGTTCACTTCCTGGACTCTGCCGAGAAGAGACCATCACGGCTACACACGCGGTTGATGCGTTTTAATTCGGATCTGGTGTCAAGTTATCTACAATCGGACATTAACAAATTCCCATCTGCCACATAACCGCGGGCACGGCTCTCGAAAGTTTATACCCTGCAGGGGTGTCCCAACTTAGCCCATGACAAGCTCTCGCGATCAACGAAGGAATAGACCTTCTCCCAGGAAGACCCGATCAGTCTTGGAATCCCGGTTTACAAGACATTTCGACAATGGTAAAACAAGACTAGCAAAGCCTCCCGGCGTGCCGACATCCTGATAGTAGCCGCGCGTATCTCGTCTCAGGCCACGACCGGATGAGCAGTCCGTACAACTAAAACCAGACCTCAAGTTTCCCTGAGGGGGCGCTACAAAGCCCTCTAGTTTGGACCAACACTTAGACAAGCATTGGCCCGGGGGGGCTGAATAAAGATGACCCTTGGGTTAATTACTCCCAAGGGAAATATAGGTGGTGGTGAGGCAAATGGTAAAACCAAGCTTGGGCCTTGCTGGACAAGTTTTATTCAAAGCGAACTGTCAGGGGGGTCCCATAAATCACCCGACCGTGTAAGGAACGCAAAATCCGGGAACATAACACCGGTATGACGGAAACTAGGGCGGCAAGAGTGGAACAAAACACCAGGCATAAGGCCGAGCCTTCCACCCTTTACCAAATATATAGATGCATTAATAATATAAGAGATATTGTGATATCCCAACATAACCCTGTCCACCATGGAGCAAACATCAACTTCACCTGCAACTAGCAACGCTATAAGAGGGGCTGAGCAAAAGCGGTAACATAGCCAATCAATGGTTTGCTAGGGATGGTGTCAAAGGTTAGAGGTTCATGGCAATATGGGATGGCTTGATAAACAGGTAATAGGTAGCGCAGCATAGCGATAGAACGAAGCAACTAGCATAGCAATGATAGTAGTGAGATCCAGGGTAGCGGTCATCTTGCCTGAAATCCCGCTAGGAAGAAGAACGAGTCCATGAAGAAGACGAACGGATGAAGCCGAACCAATCGTAGACGAACGAATCCTCACGATCGCAACGAAACGGGAACTATCGAGAAGAAGCACACAACATGGTAAACACACCACACATGAACAAGGCATGATGCACAACAAGCATGATGCATGACCAAGCTACATAAAGCTACTCATGACAAGAGATGATGCAAACAAGAACAACACATCAAGGCAAGTTTAAATGAGGCCGGGAACAACATATAACAATTCCGGTAAGTCCTCATATGCAAATTTCGAAATTGGTCCAGAACTGAATAAACATTATGTTCAAGTTGCTAAACAGCAAGTTAAGATGCACCACGAGAATCTACATGAAATTCTAGTCAAGTTACATATAAAGTTCATTAGATTCGGAGCTACGGCCTAGAAGATATGAGCAAAACAAGATAAACATGGCATTGATGCAAAATGCATACAAACATCAAGCAAACACACCAAAACAAGGATGCAACATGATAATATAAAACTACATGCAAAATCACGCAAGTTCATATAGAGCACACTCAAAACGGAGCAATGGTGCAACACACACACACACACTATACAAGTCATAACAACAATCTGTCCATAACAGCAACTAGGCATCTTACAAGCATCAAAACAACATGCTACAGCACCCCAACATAATAACAAAAGGCATGGGCATGAAGTACAGGTAAAGCATAACAAAACATGAACACTGAGATATCTCCAGAAACAACTAGAACATGCTCCAAAACACATGGTAAGATTGCAAATAATAACAGTTTCAGACTTTAGCAGAAATAACATCAGGTTGCAATGTTTAGAGCTATCAAACAACATGTTACAGGAAGCTATCATGGCAACCAAAGGCATGGCATGAACCTACTAATAGCATAGATCAAAAGTCCCTTACTGACCATGAGCCAAAAAGGATCAGAAAATATGATGGCACCCATGTAAACATGGCAAGTTATATTACAGATTCAAACATGGCAGAAACAACAATAAGTAGGCATGTTGGTGAGCTTGAACCACTCACCACAGAGCAATACATGGCATGGCAAGGCAACCAACAGTAAAAAGACATGTTTATGAAGCTAAGCATGGCAATAGCAAGGTCATAGGGTGCATGGATCACTAGCAAACAATCATGGAAACATTGAACTTAATGTAAACAGGCTGACAGCAACATTATGAAGCAACTTTGGAGCAAGATTACAACATGTTCCAGCAGTCTATAATTGCAACCAAGGGCATGAATGGATAGGGCATAACATGTAGATTAAAACATGTTTATAGAACATCTCCAGATTATGCATAGAATGATTAGTAGAAGCATGTTTACATAGCAACAAAATATAACAGAATTTGTCTAGCAAAACAGCAACAGCAACTACCCTACTTAGCAAGCTTGATACACTCAGCACACAACTCACATAAATACATGGTTGGCACCACTGGAAAGATGGCATGGCATGGATCAACATACATGTAGACATCAACATCATAGGATGCACACATCAATCATGGCAAAAATGATAAATGAGCAAGTTATAACAGTTTCAGCAGGTTAACATCAACATGCACTCTTCCAACAGCATTTTGGGCATCAAGATGAGCTCAAATGAAAATGATGCAATGGAATGAAATGAAGTACTCGTCGATACGAACAATTTGACATATTACACGCACAAAACGAAGCTATGGTTGCAAAGATACAATGCGATGAACATGGCATGATTATGTGAGGGATTCGGGGACTTAGTCAATTTCACCTCCGCGGAAAATGGACGGGGAGATCCCGGGACGGATCGGAGCGGGACGGCGGGGTGTTTGGTACCGGGGCTTGGTGGATCTGGTCCAGCCGCGGCGGATCCGGCCGGATTGGACTCCGGCGAGGGGCGGGGCGGCTCCGGCGAGGGGACGGCGGACGGCGGCGAGGGGCGGACGGCTCGGGCGCGGCCGGAG
>NC_057807.1:447162437-447169003 GCF_018294505.1 Triticum aestivum | reverse complement strand
GGGAGGCTGCTGGGGACGCGTGGCGTCCGCGGGTTGGACGGGAGCGGCGGCGTGATTTCATCCGGCCGTCGGCGGACATGTCCGGCGGCGCGGAGGGAGGAAGGAGCTAGGGTTAGGGGAAAAACATCCGCGAATTTGGAGAGGGTTGCACATATTTATAGGTAGAGGGAGCTAGGAGAGTCCAAATGAGGTGCGGTTTTCGGCCACGCGATCGTGATCGAACGACCGAGAGCATGGAGGGGAGTTTGCTGGGCTTTGGGCCACTTTGGAAGGGGTGTTGGGATGCAAACAAAAGAGGCTTTACGGTTACCCGGTTAACCGTTGGAGTATCAAACGACCTCCAAATGGCACGAAACTTGATAGGCGGTCTACCGGTGCTATACCAAGGCCGCTTGGCAAACCTCGGGCCATTCCGAGAAAGTTTAACACCCGCACACGAAAGGAGACAAGAAGGGGACGCCGGGTGAGATAGGAGCGTCGGATGCAAAATGGACAATGGGGAAAATGCTCGGATGCATGAGACGAACACGTATGCAAATGCGATGCACATGATGACATGATATGAAATGCAGATGATGACATGGAAAGTGCAACACGCAAGCAAATGACATGGCAAAGACGGCGAATAACTGGCAGACACCTGGCGCATCGGATCCGGGGCGTTACAACACTCCTCCACTAACAAGAGATCTCGTCCCGAGATCTTAGGACCAAGACGGAAGGGAAAAAGGATGAGGTGAAACAAGAACTCAAGAGAAGAAGCAAAGAATCGAGAGCACTCGAGAAGAAGAGAGGAACGATGAGAATGACGAGAATCGAAAGCTCGCAGAATCAGCTAGTCTATGAAAACACTCGTTCTAACCGGAGTGGTTAGAATGAGAAAAGAAACGAATAAGACTGAAAGGATTTAGGTAGCACTCCGGCTGAAAGTGGGAGGATTAGAACGAACTTGAGAGGATGGAATGGTACTTGATGAACTCTTGAAGAATGAATTATATCATGAAGAACCACCATGAAGAACTCCGGTAACAAAAGGATGATGAGATAGAAATGAAAGGACGAAAAGAATAAGATTAAAGCCTTGCAATGATTTAGATGGGGGGTTCCGACGAAATGACCGAGGAAATATGAACTCCGGAAAAGAAAAGATGAAAACACTTGGAACTAGAATTTATTCATCAAGAACAAACTCTGAAGGAAGGGATTACTCACTTGGATGAAATAAGAATAAGATTTATTGTATGCTTATCCTTCATCAAATTAAATTGATGACAAACAATGGATTATTGCATACTACTTATTCTTCTTGAAAAGGATTGAGAAGTGACATATCGCAAACTAGAGAAGGTCTTCATGAACCACCGGTAGGATCGAAAAGAACAAATGGATTAAAAAATGATAATGAAGCAAAAAGAATCTTGAACGAACCACCATTAGAATTCAGAAATGATTGTCGAAAGAGAATGAATCACCGGGAAGAATTAGGAGAACAAATATGCTTGAGGGGATTTAGATGCAAAGAACAAATTGATCATGAGCTGATTAAAGAACACTTGAACGAAGCACCGGGATAAATAGAGAACGATAACTGGAATGATGGCCTTCGGTGAAAGAAATGGAAAAACAACTCTTGAAATACTCCGGATGGGTGACAAATGGAATAATTGGAGAACGAATTTGAAAATCTTAGAGCGGAGAGATATTCCGAAAAGATGGCCTTCGGATGATCGAGAGAGAAAAGCAACTCCTGAATGCTCCGGATGGATGAAAAGAATTTGCATGACTTGAAACAATTTGATAGGATAACATCGAGCTAGCACCGCGAATCTCCGGGGAACGGACAAGATTTAGAGGAAAAACTCTTCTTCGGTCTTCAAATGGCGACGGAAAACACCACCAAAATTACTGAGATACTCTGGGAGAAAGAAAAGCAAAGAGGTTGAGCCGACGATGAAAAGAATTTGAAAGCGATCTTGGAAAATATCTGACTGATGAAATTCATACTTACGTCAAACTTGAAAAGAATTTGAGAATAGCTCCGGGAAATTAGAAGAGTCAGGTAAGATCCTGGGAAAAGACCTATGGGTTAGGGCCCACTAAAGAAAACACCGTTGGAAAGGATTGTTGAACAGCTAGATGATGCACCGGAATAATTGAAATATTTGAATGAGGTGATGACCTCGAATTAATTCGAACACATATGAATCTCCTGAGATGTCTTCCGAACTCCGGAATGATTGAATGAAGAGAGGCAAATGAGTAAGGAGAACACTTTACGAAAGGAAAAGAATGTGATCAACCCAGAAAACTTGAATCGAATCCACCGGAAAAAGAAAGGGATGAAGAATGACGAACGAGACGAGAATTCACCGGTTGAAATGATTGAGGGAAGACTGAAGAGACTCCACACGAATGGTATTGATGGTCAAAAGAGACTCAGGCTCCGAGAAGATGAGGGTGGGAGGGCGGGAAAACAAAGGCAACTAGAAGGGGAGAAACCGACGAATATCTTGAAGAGAAAACACCGGTTGAAATCATTGAGGAAAGAAGGCAAAGACTTCACATGAGTAGGATGGATACCCGAATACGGACTCCGGTTCCGAGAGGAAGAAGGGTGGGCGGGTGGGAAAAAGCAACTGAGGATTGAACTCAAAGATGAAGAGGCTCGAGTCAACTTGACGAGAAATGCACCGGATAAAAGAGCTGAGGAACAACGAACGAAAAACCAACTGCGTGAACCTAAAGAAAATTTGAAGGGGAAGAGGAGTAATTCAAAACACCTACGTCAAGATTCCTCACCAGAGCGACGAAGGGGCAGAGGAGTAAAAAGAATTCCAACTCTCCGATATAACTAGACTCCGAAAACAGTTTTCTTCTAGACTCAACAGCGGCCAACGATCAATCAAGGGGGCTCCTAGGGTCGGTCGAGGCTCTGATACCAACTTGTCACGCCCAAGATGTGACCCTATCCTAAAGGAACTCGAAGGTCCCACCAAGGATAGAAGCGCATCTTGAAGACGCTTTTGCAAGGTGGATATCATTACATCAACATTACATAATAATGGGGATACATCCAAAACATACAATGTCACCTGAATACAACAATACAACATACAAGAACAGCATCCGACTACGGATGAATCATAAACAGAAACTCAAACAATATCCACCCTGCTAGCCCAGGCTGCCGACCTGGAACCTATCCCCTGATCGAAGAAGAAGCAGAAGAAGAGCTCAACGCAAGCAAGCATCGCTCTCGCGTCATGATCATCGCAAAACCTGTACCTGCAACTGTTGTTGTAGTAATCTGTGAGCCACGAGGACTCAGCAATCCCATTACCATGGGTATCAAGACTAGCAAAGCTTAAAGGGAAAGGAAGGGGTAAAGTGGTGAGGTTGCAGCAGCGACTAAGCATATATGGTGGCTAACATACGTAAATAGGAGCGAGAAGAGAAGCAAAGGAACGGTCGTGAATCTAGCAATGATCAAGAGGTGATCCTGAACACCTACTTACGTCAAACATAACCCATAAACCGTGTTCACTTCCTGGACTCCGCCGAGAAGAGACCATCACGGCTACACACGCGGTTGATGCTTTTAATTCGGATCTGGTGTCAAGTTATCTACAACCGGACATTAACAAATTCCCATCTGCCACATAACCGCGGGCACGGCTCTCGAAAGTTTATACCCTGCAGGGGTGTCCCAACTTAGCCCATGACAAGCTCTCGCGATCAACGAAGGAATAGACCTTCTCCCAGGAAGACCCGATCAGTCTCGGAATACTGGTTTACAAGACATTTCGACAATGGTAAAACAAGACCAGCAAAGCCTCCCGGCGTGCCGACATCCTGATAGTAGTCGCGCGTATCTCGTCTCAGGCCACGACCGGATGAGCAGTCCGTACAACTAAAACCAGACCTCAAGTTTCCCTGAGGGGGCGCTGCAAAGCGCTCTAGTTTGGACCAACACTTAGACAAGCATTGGCCCGGGGGGGCTGAATAAAGATGACCCTTGGGTTAATTACTCCCAAGGGAAATATAGGTGGTGGTGAGGCAAATGGTAAAACCAAGGTTGGGCCTTGCTGGACAAGTTTTATTCAAAGCGAACTGTCAGGGGGGTCCCATAAATCACTCGACCGCGTAAGGAACGCAAAATCCGGGAACATAACACCGGTATGGCGGAAACTAGGGCGGCAAGAGTGGAACAAAACACCAGGCATAAGGCCGAGCCTTCCACCCTTTACCAAATATATAGATGCATTAATAATATAAGAGATATTGTGATATCCCAACATAACCCTGTCCACCATGGAGCAAACATCAACTTCACCTGCAACTAGCAACGCTATAAGAGGGGCTGAGCAAAAGCGGTAACATAGCCAATCAATGGTTTGCTAGGGATGGTGTCAAAGGTTAGAGGTTCATGGCAATATGGGATGGCTTGATAAACAGGTAATAGGTAGCGCAGCATAGCGATAGAACGAAGCAACTAGCATAGCAATGATAGTAGTGAGATCCAGGGTAGCGGTCATCTTGCCTGAAATCCCACTAGGAAGGAGAACAAGTCCATGAAGAAGACGAACGGATGAAGCCGAACCAATCGTAGACGAACGAATCCTCACGATCGCAACGAAACGGGAACTATCGAGAAGAAGCACACAACATGGTAAACACACCACACATGAACAAGGCATGATGCACAACAAGCATTATGCATGACCAAGCTACATGAAGCTACTCATGACAAGAGATGATGCAAACAAGAACAACACATCAAGGCAAGCTTAAATGAGGCCGGGAACAACATATAACAATTCCGGTAAGTCCTCATATGCAAATTTCGAAATTGGTCCAGAACTGAATAAACATTATGTTCAAGTTGTTAAACAGCAAGTTAAGATGCACCAGGAGAATCTACACGAAATTCTAGTCAAGTTACATATAAAGTTCATTAAATTCGGAGCTACGGCCTAGAAGATACGAGCAAAACAAGATAAACATGGCATTGATGCAAAATGCATACAAACATCAAGCAAACACACCAAAACAAGGATGCAACATGATAATATTAAACTACATGCAAAATCACGCAAGTTCATATAGAGTACACTCAAAACGGAGCAACGGTGCAACACACACACACTATACAAGTCATAACAACAATCTGTCCATAACAGCAACTAGGCATCTTACAAGCATCAAAACAACATGCTACAGCACCCCAACATAATAACAAAAGGCATGGGCATGAAGTATAGGTAAAGCATAACAAAACATGAACACTGAGCTATCTCCAGAAACAACTAGAACATGCTCCAAAACACATGGTAAGATTGCAAATAATAACAGTTTCAGACTTTAGCAGAAATAACATCAGGTTGCAATGTTTAGAGCTATCAAACAACATGTTACAGGAAGCTATCATGGCAACCAAAGGCATGGCATGAACCTACCAATAGCATAGATCAAAAGTCCCTTACTGACCATGAGCCAAAAAGGATCAGAAAATATGATGGCACCCATGTAAACATGGCAAGTTATATTACAGATTCAAACATGGCAGAAACAACAATAAGTAGGCATGTTGGTGAGCTTGAACCACTCACCACAGAGCAATACATGGCATGGCAAGGCAACCAACAGTAAGAATAAATGTTTATGAAGCTAAGCATGGCAATAGCAAGGTCATAGGGTTCATGGATCACTAGCAAACAATCATGGAAACATTGAACTTAATGTAAACAGGCTGACAGCAACATTATGAAGCAACTGTGGAGCAAGATTACAACATGTCCAACAGGCTATAATTGCAACCAAGGGCATGAATTAATAGGGCATAACATGTAGATCAAAACATGTTTATAGAACATCTCCATATTATGCATAGAATGATTAGTAGAAGCATGTTTACATAGCAACAAAATATAACAGAATCTGTCTAGCAAAACAGCAACAGCAACTACCCTACTTAGCAAGCTTGATACACTCAGCACACAACTCACAAAAATGCATGGTTGGCACCACTGGAAAGATGGCATGGCATAGATCAACATACATGTAGACATCAACATCATAGGATGCAGGCATCAATCATGGCAAAAATGATAAATGAGCAAGTTATAACAGTTTCAGCATGTTAACATCAACATGCACTCTTCCAACAGCATTTCGGGCATCAAGATGAGCTCAGATGAAAATGATGCAATGGAATGAAATGAATTACTCGTCGAGGCGAACAATTTGACATATTACACGCACAAAATGGAGCTATGGATGCCGAGATACAATGCGATGAACATGGCATGATTATGTGAGGGATTCGGGGACTTCGTCAATTTCACCTCTGCGGAAAATGGACGGGGAGATCCCGGGACGGATCGGAGCGGGACGGCGGGGTGTTTGGTACCGGGGCTTGGTGGATCTGGTCCAGCCACGGCGGATCCGGCCGGAGTGGACTCCGGCGAGGGGCGGGGTGGCTCCGGCGAGGGGACGGCAAACGGCGGCAAGGGGCGGCTGGCTCGGGCGCGGCCGGAGCGGGGGAAGGGCGTCGCGGCCGCGGGCGC
>NC_057807.1:447140733-447161624 GCF_018294505.1 Triticum aestivum | reverse complement strand
CCGACGGCCTGCAGCGGCGGGAGGCTGCTGGGGACGCGTGGCGTCCGCGGGTTGGACGGGAGCGGCGGCGCGATTTCGTCCGGCCGTCGGCGGACATGTCCGGCGGCGCGGAGGGAGGAAGGAGCTAGGGTTAGGGGAAAAACATCCTCGAATTTGGAGAGGGTTGCACATATTTATAGGTAGAGGGAGCTAGGAGAGTCCAAATGAGGTGCGGTTTTCGGCCACGCGATCGTGATCGAACGACCGAGAGCATGGAGGGGAGTTTGCTGGGCTTTGGGCCACTTTGGAAGGGGTGTTGGGCTGCAAACAAAAGAGGCTTTACGGTTACCCGGTTAACCGTTGGAGTATCAAACGACCTCCAAATGGCACAAAACTTGACAGGCGGTCTACCGGTGCTATACCAAGGCTGCTTGGCAAACCTCGGGCCATTCCGAGAAAGTTTAACACCCGCACACGAAAGGAGACAAGAAGGGGACGCCGGGTGAGATAGGAGCGCCGGATGCAAAATGGACAACGGGGAAAATGCTCGGATGCATGAGACGAACACGTATGCAATTGCGATGCACATGATGACATGATATGAAATGCAGATGATGACATGGCAAAGTGCAACACGCAAGAAAATGACATGGCAAAGATGGCGAATAACTGGCAGACACCTGGCGCATCGGATCCGGGGCGTTACACGGTTCCCCCCACTACATGGCACCCCCATTTCCTCTCCCCCTCCCGCAAAAACGACTAACTCCACAGCACCAGAGCATCTTACATCATGTCATCCATACTTCGTCGCCCTTTCTCCCCTCCCCTCTCGAAACCCTAGACTGCTCATCCATCGTCGTACCATAGCCCATTCACTGCCAGCAGCGTCCACCTCGCCGGATCTGCTTCTGCGGCCGCTTCTACCCCTCCCACCTCCCCTAGAAACAAGTAGACTGCTCATCCACCAATGTACCATAGCCCATTCAGTGCCGGCCTTGTCCATGGCGCCAGATCTGCTTCGCCGGTACTCTCGTCAACCACCGCGCATCTGCAGCGGCTCATTCGTACTCCCCACCGGAGACGCTTCGTCCACACCCCCCGGAGCCACCCCACCGACGCCCCCGTCGACGGCCTCTGATCCTCTTTGTCGACACCTTCCTCAACCCTACCAAAGCCGCTTCGCCGATACCTTCCTCAACCCTACCGGAGCCGCTTCGCCGACACCAGCGTCAACCCTACCAGAGTAGCTTCGCCTATACCATTCTCAACCCTACCAGGGCTGCTTTGCCAACTCACAAGTCCACGACCTCAGATCCGCTTCCTCGCACCCTCATCCAACCTACCGGAGCAGCTTCTGATGCCCCGTCGACGGCCGCAGATCCGCATCGTCGACACCACCCTTAACCCAACCACCAGAGCAGCTTCTGACGCCCCGTCCACGGCTGCAGAACCGCATCGTCGACACCATCCTTAACCCAACCACCGGAGCGGCTTATGACGCCCCGTCCACGGCCGCAGATCCGTGTTGTCGACACCATCCTTAACCCAACCACCGGAGCAGCTTCACCTACGCCCTCGCCCACGGCCACAGATCCGCTTCGCCCAAACCGTAGTCCACCTTACCGGGGCCGCTCCACAAACACCCTATTCGACGGTTCTAGATCTCCTTACCGGACCCCGACAGCCAGCGCAGCGTCATCACCCTCGATGTTTCTAACCTGATTCCCACCGTCTGGAGAGATGCCAAGCACCCGCCACGGCCTAGGTACTTGTCACCTTTAAACCCGTCCAGCATCACCTGCCCGATGTACTTCAAATATACTAACCGGTCGCTGTTACTTGTTATGCAGCTGGCAAAAACTACAAGGACGATGTTTCTTCTGGATCTAACAGCTTGGCCAACCAAGACCCTGGACTGAGGCATTGTTATGATCTTGTAAGCGCGTCTCTCTCTCTTGTATTGTTCTGTGCCTGCCAGCGTGCTTTGCTAGGATTTTCGACCAGTAATACCTTTGTGCAGACAATGATTTCTACTACTGGATGCTAAATTAGATATGTAGATGTCATACATGATACTACCTCATACCTCCGTTCCTAAATATAAGTCTTTCTAGAGATTCCACTATAGGCTACATACGGGAGCAAAATGAGTGAATCTACACTCGAAAATGCATCTATATACATTTGTATGTGGTCCATACTGGAATATCTACAAAGACATATATTTAGGAACAGGGGCAGTACATCACACACAATCGCAGGTGGCATGTAGGAATTCCAGTGCACTACATTAGGCTCCCTTAGAGTGACTGCCAGTCTAGCATACAGAGTCATGGCTAGTTTATGGTACGCACACAATCGTTAATTGGTGGTTTAAATATGCACAAGGGATATGCAATGTAGTATCATGTAGAGATGTCTGAAATTAGCCGTGTCAACTTGCAGATAGGGTTACACAATGAAAAAGTACAAGATGTGCTATGGTACGTCACTCCTCCATTGCAATCATCGTGACATGTTATTTGTATGCCAGTTCTATTAGCCAAGTTTCTTAGGGACAGTTATTACGAGTTATCCTAAGAAAATAAGCACCTGTGAATATAAGCTCCATGTAATACGCCAACCAGTTCTTTTCATTGCGTTTTTAGCTTATCTTTGGTATGATCAGTGGAAAGTCTAGATTGCATTATATATATTTTTCATTTTGCTGCACATATGGAAATTAATTTGACTTGCAAACATCACAAATTGAACCCAGTGCAGTAATTAATATGATAGGAAAACAGACCATCACTATTTGCTCAAAATGCAAATGCAAAGATACCATCTACTTGGCACAATCTACTTTGGTCAATGTTTTCCATAGAGATCCCATTGCCTAATTTAAACGAAGAACGCATGACCCACATTTAAATGAAGAACAATTATTTGTTGAAATTCGATGGTCCAAGTGGCTGGTTATTATCATATAGCAGCACCACCTGAAAGCATCATATAGCAGCAGCAGCTCATAGCAACCTATCATATAGCAGCAGCAGTCTGCAATTCATCATATACCAGCAGCGCTCATAGCAATTCATCATATAGCAGCAGCAGGAGCAGCTCATCGCAATTCATCATATAGCAGTAGCAGGAGCAGCTTGTAGCAACTCATCATATAGCAGCAGCAGCTCATAGCAATTCATCATATAGGAGCAGCAGCAGCTCATAGCAACTCATCATACAGCAGCAGCAGCTCATAGCAATTCATCATATAGCAGCAGCAGGAGCAGCTCATAGCAATGCATCATATAGCAGTAGCAGAAGCAGCTCATAGCAATTCATCGTATAGTGGATCAGAATGAAAATTTGGCAAAAAATCAGAGGAGATCCTCACCTTGTTGGATGAGCTCATCCTTCAACAGCACCTCAAGGCCATGGCCTGGGAGGAGGGGAGGGGGAACAAGGTGCCTTCTGCCGCAGTGTGGCATCAGCCGTAGTTGTGCAGCGCCCGCCGGAGTAGTGTGTTGGGCGAACCACAGTGGAGCAGCTGCTGGAGACCATGAGAATCAGGGGGCGGCGCCAGAGGGAGGAGCATCCAGGGAGATTTGCCCCTACCCGCCGGCCATGTAGCCTAGCTGGACATAACATCATCGAGGACCAGGCCAGATGGGACCAGTGGCGACGACTCGCTGGAGGAATCCTAGTGCTGCAGGCAGGGGATCGAGGTAGAGGGAAAGGGGAGAGGAGATGCAAGCGGGCAGGGCAATGAATGCTTGCGTGTTTGTTTTTACTTGAGGGTTAGGTGTGACACAGGCGTTAGCAGTTGCATTTTGAGTGTAATATAGGCAGACAACAGAGTCATTTCACTATTCCCCTTCCCTTCAATTTTTAGTGAGGTTCTACCCGAAACACCCCCCTCCAAAGCGAAATTAGTTACGCCCAAGACCATAACTCAAAAATGACTTCTTTACATCTTTTATGGCTTTTTTTGACAATATACCCTGAAAAGGCGGAATCGAACTGGCCCTTAACCTGCAATTCAATTGTGCGTGCAATGATGAATTACTCCTGCCTGCTATCTGTACATTTAGGCATCATCATACATGGCATAACCTAATACATGTGCATTCCATTGTAGAATCTGGAATATGCAATGTTTATGTTAGTTCATACGTTGCACATGATGTTTAAATGCCCCTTAAATCTGGTCAGTCAAGTGATGGTCTTTAAGCCTCCTTCTTTGCTTCTTTTCTTGATATGTAAGATTTGCTCACACATCTGTTCAATTGCTTGTTTGCATCAGCCAGCCATACTAGGACTGTTTGCTTTGATTACTTGTTGTTCTTGACCTAAAACTCTAACAGAGCTTGTCAATGATTTAAACACCAAGGGCTGCTGTAGTGGGGCCTTGTCTAACTCATAGGTGAATAAAGCTTTGGTTGTACACTACAGTAGGCTCTCCAAGAGTACCTGGAGATCCAGTTCGAAGGTATGCCTAGTTTTTACATAGTGCAGACATAGTAAATGCTTATTTCATTGTGTGCAAGTGCAAGCGATGTGGCATGTTTCATTATGTGGTGTTGTTTTGTTATAATCTCATCCTTTTGTGTTCACAGACTAGAAAGTATGCATATTTATCTTCCAAGGAGACGAGTAACTAGTTTGTGTCACCTTGCAGAGGGGGTGCAATGAAGATAAGATTGAGGATTTCCAAGTACAAGATGTTAGGAAGGAGCCTTGCAAGAGAAGTAGGAGCTGCACTCAGCCTCTTCAACCTGCTAAGGTAAGTCACTGTATGCAACTCAACAGTTCAATTCCTTGTTTGTTTCAGGCATAGTTAATTTTCTCTTTTCAATTGCTTTATTTGTCCTCACTTAATGAGATGCCCAAATAATTATGCCTGATGTTCGGTACTTGTATCACTATTAGTTGACATAATTAAAGGCCTTACCATTTAATTACTCTACCGAAGTGTGCCTGAAGCTTTGAAGTCTATTAACCGACTATTATTGCATGAGGCTCACAATCTAGTTTATACTATGCTAATGATTGCATAGTTTTGCCTGCTGTAGTATGTTTGTATGAAACCCTCTGTTGTTCATTATGCTCCCTAAGACTTTAATTGAGGTACAGAATGGCCAACCGCTTGCTTACTTATACGCAACGTGATGTCTAAATTTGTAACTTGTCTGTGTTTTCGATTGGGCCCCAACATCATGCTCCTCTGGTGAGCTAAGAGGGATTTCTGTATGCAGGCTGCACAGACTATCTTTTTTATAATTTTTAAAATATCACCTGCTTATGCTTCATGACGTGTAACATTTTTTTGTGAAAGTGACGTGTAACATTATTGTTAGTCCTGTTCTGCCATGTAGTACGAAATAGTGTCTTGTTCGCTTCACTGTTTTAACTATACTTTTGCCCTAGTCATGTGTACTTACAGAAACAATTAGGATGAAGTGACATCAACACAAAAATCTGCGAGCAGTGCGGCATGGCCATTACCGAATGATTATGGATTGGAATTGGAATGTGCTGATGTTCTCGAGCATCAACTAGAGGTGGCAAGACAACATGTACATGATTGTCAATGCATAATCAACAAGTTGAGACTGGACATGCAGGTATTAGATGCAGGAGTCAAAAAAATGAAACAAGACACCGAGGTAACCATGAAGGAATTAGAGATTTTGCAGACTAAAATTTGTGCTATCTGAATCCGGCCAATCCTATTTTCTGAAGAGATTATAGTTCAAATGGAGTTAAGTTGATGCACGTCCATGATGTATGAGCCGTATTTGCCCAGTGTATGTAATTTGCTGTTTGTGTATGCTTTATTATCACATGTGTCGTACCATAATGCCCAGTGGGTATAATCGGCTGTAATTTCTTTATTGTATAGTGTAGGATTATTCTACCTTTCTATGCCTTGATCTCTTTGTTGTATAGTGTATGCTTTTTAGAGCTGATAGTATTGAGTAGGATAATTCTTTGAATATGCTATATCGTTCAAACGGGGGCCAACTCGCCCGACCATGGGCCTTCTATGTCTTGTAGGATCCATGGGCCTTCTATGTCTCATAGGATCCATGGGCCTTCTACGTCTCGCAGGATCCATGGGCCTTCTACGTCTCGCAGGATCCATGGGCCTTCTACGTCTCGCAGTGTCCATGGGCCTTCTACGTCTCGCAGGATCCATGAGCCTTCTACGTCACGTAGGATCCATGGGCCGCCAACTCATTTATGGGTCTTGTACTGGCCTTTAATGGGCCGTAGACGGGCCTATAATGGAAATCGTACGTTTTATTGGCTAACCATAACAGGCCGTTAATAGGTTGTATTTCGTGATGCTATGAAAATGGCCCAATAGACTAACGGACCACAAACGGACCGACTGTAACGACGGGCTGAATTTGGCCCACAAGCAGAAAATGACAGTAACGAGCCGTAAGTAACCGAATGTTGCAAATGAGCCCAAGAATAAATGGGCTCTTAGAAGGCCGAAAGATAACATGGGCTGGAAACGGCCCAACTGAATAACGGGCCCTTAATGGGTATAAAGTGATACACTATTCATTACGGGCCAGTTTCACCACGGGCCGTTAATGGGTCTAAAGTAATACACTGTTCATTGCGGGCCAGTTTCACCACGGGCCGTTAATAGGCCAAGAGTTACATAGGGCCTCATATGGGCCGAAAGACGTCATGGGCCATACATGGGCCAGAAGTGAAAACGGGCTGGAATCATATTGGATGGCCCAGATGACGCTACTGGGCATAATTCGGATAGGGCGTAACGGGCCTTGGGTTAGTGGGCTATAAATGGGCTATATGCGAACAGGCCGTTAACAGGCTTTCCATGGGCCGGCCTGTCACCTTTTGACCAAGTCAAACGGGCCGGCCTTTTCACAGGAATGGGCCTCTGTTGGGCCGTGCCACGTGTCGATGTATCATAAGCGCCTTCTGTCCAATGAGTGGATGACATCTGTCCCAACTATGAGCCGGCACATGTTTCCTCCAGCCAATGATGATTTTACACGTGGAAAATCCCCATTGGTCGGGGCTGTTAACGGGTTATCGGATCCAAAACCCGACCCGATAGCTTAACGCCGTTCCGTTACGGTGGATGCCACATGTCGGTCACCCTTGACGAAAGCACTTCTGTGACGCGCGATTTATTGTCATGGAAGTGGACACTTCCGTGATGATAATTTTGGTAATGTCATGGAACACTTCTACGACAGCACAGGTATGACTATCTTGATTCTGTCATAAATTTGTCATGGATGTACATGCATGACAAAAAACGCGACCTACTATGACAAACACGTATCATCATGGAAGTGTATTTTTTTGTAGTGCACGCTTGACGTTCGCTTTACCTAGAACAAGTATGAAACTAGAAGTACTTTGTAGGTGTGATAGGATAGGTTTGCATGATAATAAAAAACACGTAAATAAAAAAGTAGGGGTTGTTTAAATAAAGATGCAATAAAGTAAATATAGCAAGTGTGGAAAAGTGGTGTAGGAGTTGTGAAATTGCTCCTAAGCAATTGATTATGTTACTAGACCGGTAGTCACTATTGCAATTCTATTTGAGGGAGAGGCATAAGCTAACATACTTTCTCTACTTGGATCATATGCACTTATGATTGGAACTCTAGCAAAAATCCGCAACTACTAAAGATTCATTAAGGTAAAACCCAACCATAGCATTAAAGTATCAAGTCCCCTTTATCCCATACGCAAACAACCTACTTACTCGGGTTTGTGCTTCTGTCACTCATGCCACCCACCATAAGCAAATCATAAACATATTGCAAACCCTACAGCGGGGATCCCTCACGCTTGCGCGACACGGAGGGAACAATAGGACAGCACCAATAATAAAACATGCAACTCAAACCAATCATAGCAATTCATCAATCACCGATAGGAAAGTGGAAATCTACTCAGATATCATAGGATGGCAACACATCATTGGAAAATAATATGAAGCATAAAGCACCATGTTCAAGTAGAGGGTACAGCGGGTTGCGGGAGAGTGGACCGCTGAATATAGATGGGGGAAGGTGATGGAGATGTTGGTGAAGACGATGGAGGTGTTGGTGAAGATCGCGGTGATGATGATGGCCCCCGGCAGCGTTCCGGCGCCACCGGAAGCAAGGGGGAGAGAGCCCCCCTTCTTCTTCTTCTTCTTCCTTGACCTCCTCCCTAGATGGGAGAAGGGTTTTCCCTCTGGTCCTTGGCTCCCATGGCGTGGGAGGGGCGAGAGACCCTCCGATATTGGATCTATCTCTCTGTTTCTGCGTTCTTGGATTCTGCCCTCGCACCGTTTCCTTTATATCTGGAGATCCGTAACTCCGATTGAATTGAAACCTTCGCCCAGATTGTCTTCCAAAAATTAGCTTTCTTGCGGCCAAAGGAGGGCATCAACCGCCTTACGGGTGGCCCGCGAGATAGGGGGCGCGCCCCTGGAGTGGTGGCATGGGCCACTCTCGTGGCCACCTCGGGCACCGTTTCGCGTTGATTCTTCCTCCCAAAAATCACAAATATTCCAAAATAATTCTCCGTTCGTTTTTATCCCGTTCGGACTCCATTTGATATTGGGTTTCTGTGAAACATAAAACATGCAACAAATAGGAACTGGCACTAGGCACTGGATCAATATGTTAGTCCCAAAAATAGTATAAAAAGTTGCCAAAAGTATATGAAAGTTGAATAATATTGGCATGGAACAATCAAAAATTATAGATGCGATGGAGACGTATCAGGCACCACGCCGCATCATGATACGTCTCCAACGTATCTATAATTTATGAAGCATTCATGCTATTTTATTATCTGTTTTGAATGATTATGGGCTTTATTATACACTTTTATATTACTTTTGGGACTAACCTATTAACCGGAGGCCCAGCCCATATTGTTGTTTTATTGCCTGTTTCAGTATTTCGAAGAAAAGGAATATCAAACGGAGTCCAAACGGAATGAAACCTTCGGCAGCGTGATTTTTGGAATGAACGTGACCCAGGAGACTTGGAGTTGAAGTAAAGGAAGCTTCGAGGAGGCCACAAGATAGGGGGCGCGCCCACCCCCCTGGGCGCGCCCTCCACTCTCGTGGGCCCCTCGAGGCTCCCCCGACCGACTTCTTTTGCCTATATATCCCCATATACCCTAAAAACATCGAACACGAAGATAGATCGGGAGTTCCGCCGCCGCAAGCCTCTATAGCCACCAAAAACCTCTCGGGAGCCCGTTCTGGCACCCTGCCGGAGGGGGAATCCATCACCGGTGGCCATCTTCATCAACCCGGCGCTCTCCATGACGAGGAGGGAGTATTTCACCCTCGGGGTTGAGGGTATGTACCAGTAGCTATGTGTTTGTTCTCTCTCTCTCTCTCGTGTTCTCTCTATGGCACAATCTTGATGTATCGCGAGCTTTGCTATTATAGTTGGATCTTATGATGTTTCTCCCCCTCTACTCTCTTGTAATGGATTGAGTTTTCCCTTTGAAGTTGTCTTGTCGGATTGAGTCTTTAAGGATTTGAGAACACTTGATGTATGTCTTGCCATGCTTACCTGTGGTGACAATGGGATATCACGTGCCACTTGATGTATGTTTTGGTGATCAACTTGCGGGTTCCTTCCATGAACCTATGCATAGGGGTTGGCACATGTTTTCGTCTTGACTCTCCTGTAGAAACTTTGGGGCACTCTTTGAAGTACTTTGTGTTGGTTGAATAGATAAATCTGAGATTGTGTGATGCATATCGTATAATCATGCCCACGGATACTTGAGGTGACAATGGAGTATCTAGGTGACATTAGGGTTTTGGTTGATTTGTGTCTTAAGGTGTTATTCTAGTACGAACTCTTGAATAGATTGATCCGAAAGAATAACTTTGAGGTGGTTTCGTACCCTACCATAATCTCTTCGTTTGTTCTCCGCTATTAGTGGCTTTGGAGTGACTCTTTGTTGCATGTTGAGGGATTGTTATATGATCTATCTATGTTATTATTGTTGAGAGAACTTGCACTAGTGAAAGTATGAACCCTATGCCTTGTTTCCTACCATTGCAATACATTTACGCTCACTTTTATCTTTAGTTACCTTGCTGTTTATATTATTTCAGATTACAAAAACCTATATCTACCATCCATATTGCACTTGTATCACCATCTCTTCGCCGAACTAGTGCACCTACACAATCCACCATTGTATTGGGTGTGTTGGGGACACAAGAGACTCTTTGTTATTTGGTTGCAGGGTTGTTTGAGAGAGACTATCTTCATCCTACGCCTCCCATGGATCGATAAACCTTAGGTCATCCACTTGAGGGAAATTTGCTACTGTCCTACAAACCTGTGCACTTGCAGGCCCAACAACGTCTACAAGAAGAAGGTTGTGTAGTAGACACCACATCGCGATCCCTGGTGGCCAAGGCGTTCCGCCATGGTTTCTACTGGCCCACGGCCCTCCAAGATGCCGAGTCACTCGTCCTCAAGTGTGAGGGATGCCAGCGCTTCAGCAAACGCAGCCACCAGCCGACGCCAGCACTCCGCACCATACCGATCACCTGGCCCTTTGCGGTCTGGGGACTCGACATGGTGGGACCCTTCCAAACCGCTCGAGGCGGCATGACGCACCTGCTTGTGGTAGTGGACAAATTCACCAAGTGGATCGAGGCAAGACCAATCAAGAAACTGGACGGGCCAACAGCCGTCCGGTTCATCAAGGACATAGCAGTGCGCTACGGCATGCCGAACAGCATCATCACCGACAACGGCACCAACTTCGCCAAGGGCGCGCTCGAGAAATACTGCTCTGTCTCCGGCATCCGGCTCGACCTGGCCTCCATTGCGCATCCGTAGTCCAACGGGCAGGTCGAGCGGGCCAATGGACTCATCCTATCCGGCGTCAAGCCGTGACTCACCGAGCCACTCATTCGCTCACCCGGCAGCTGGCTTGACGAGTTGCCGGCCGTTCTTTAGAGTCTACGCACCACGCCGAATCGGTCGACCGGGTTCACCTCGTTCTTCCTCGTCTACGGAGCCGCAGCCGTCATCCCGACCGACGTTGAGTTGGACTCGCCGCGCGTCGCAATGTACACCGAAGCCGAAGCCAAAGAAGCCTGCGAAGACGGCGTCGACCTGCTCAAAGAAGCACGCCTCCTAGCGCTCAGTTGCTCGGCCATCTACCAGCAAGGCCTGAGGCACTACCACAGCAAGAAGATAAAGCCCCTCGCAATTCCGTGAGGGCGACCTCGTCCTCCGACTCGTCCAAGAGCAGGCAGGCCAGCACAAGTTGTTCCCTCCATGGGAGGGCCCATTCATCGTGAGTAGGGCCCTGTGCGACCGCAACGCCTACTACCTCATCGATGCACGCGAGTCAAGGAAGCGCAAGAAGGACACTACTGGTGAAGAAACGACCCGGTCATGGAACGCGGAACTCCTCCGCCCATTTTACAGTTAGCCGCACGAGTGTATGTATCGTCGCCTTTTGTAAACGCATGAAACTACTGGGTCCCCGAACAAGACTCGGGGGCTGCCTTTTGTCGACCAATTTATTGTGTCCCTATTTTTCTGCACTGAACCCGGCCACCGGTCCGACTTGCTCAACTCGGGGGCTCGGGGGCTGGCCGGCTCGATCGCCACCCCGCCACCTTACTTGGTGATTCCTGATAAAGTTAGGATGTCGCGGCCCCTCACTTCGCCCTAAAGCCGTAGGTCCAGCTTTGGCTGTCGGCTGGCAAGCACAATGGGCCAAAGCTCCTTTACGTTTCATACACTAAGTCAAAGGTTGTCGGGTCGACCAAGCTGGCCCACCATTCATCAAATGAACAGCCGCACGACCGGCTGCTCGCCAACCGGCTTCGCCGGATTGCCGCCAGCTGGCCCAGTGGGTGTTTCGCTCGCGCTCAACGTTTCGAGGAACCCAAGTCCTGTGCGCTCCTCTCGAAGAACCAAACTCATTGTCACGGACCGGAGCCTTGGCCGTCTGACTCATGGGGGGAGGTTTGAGAAAGGAAAAGCGCATGAAATCGGTCCAAAAACGGAAGGCAAAAGCAAAAGCACCCACGACATTTACACAAATATTTAAGGAAAAGGCCCACGGCCCGAGTTCATTACACCCTGAAACCGCCAGTGGGTGGGTGGACCTGCTACTTAACAAATTTTACAAAGTGTCTCAGGCATCTCCAGCGCCGCGTCGCGACGTCGACAGCTCTCCCCTGGCGGCCTCCAGGTCCAGCAAGGTGTCGGTGTCCTCCTCGGCATCCGCGTCGCGGTAGACGCCCGTCGCCTCCGAGCTCCCCTCCGGATCATGGAGGAGCAAGCCGTAGTCGTCACCGTCCACGGCCCCGCCGTCTTCCGTCCGCTCCGGATGGAACTCGTCGTGGAAGGCGAACTCGACGATGTAGCTGGCCCGGGAGACGATCCGGCCGGCCTGCTCCTGCAGAAGATGCTCCAAACCAGCCAGCTGGCCCATCAACGCATCCAACTACAGGTCTGGATGCCAGGACAGCGCAAACCGGAGCGCCATCTCAGCTCCGGCATGAGCGGCGGAGACGCGCCACTCACCAAGACGGTCTGGGCCCGTCTCCAACCAACGCGTCAGGCACGAGAAGCTGCTCGGTTGGACGGAGCCTAGCCATAGGGGCGCCGTCATCGCGGTGCCGGCCCGGGACAGCTGCTCCATCTGCGTTCCCAGGACCCGCAGGCGGGCCTCAGCGGCGGCGATGATCTCCGGGAAGGTCCAGGCCACCTGCGGATCCGTCCCGGACCCAACGACGCCGGTTGGGTCGCGCTGATAGCGGACGCTTCCTCCGCCAGCCGCTGCATCTCCGGGAAGGCCCCTGCCGCAAAGGAAGAAGCAAGTTAGAAGAAGAAGAACAAATAAGAAAAGCCGGATCCCGACCCAGCAAACTACAAGAAAAAAGTACTTACTGGAGTAGGACTCTTCCAGGTGCTGCGCCTCAAGCAACGTACCACGTCGCCCCCGCTCGATGGCACGGTCGCGCTCCTCGAGCGCCTTCTCCAGATTGGCCGCCTTGGCAAGGGCCGCCTTCAGCTCGGCATCCTTGTCTTCGGCCGCCTTCTCGGCAGCCTCGTGGCAACAGGCCTCGTCCTCGCGGGCCCCCTCAGCCGTGGTGACCTGCCCCCGCAGGCGTTCCACCTCGGCCTGGAGCCGGCCCTTCTCGTCGGCCAGCTGGCCACGCTGTTGGTCCGCCTCCACCAGGGCCCGCTACGCCTCCACGACCTTGGCGGCTTCTGCCTTAAGGAGCTCCACCTCAGCCTCGAGGCGGCTCTTGTGACCCGCCAGCTGCTCATGTAGCCGGTTGTCCTCATCGAGAGACCGCCAGGCCACGGCCGCCTCCGCCCTCGCCTGCGCTGCCTCGATGCCAAGACGGCCGGTGTCGGCAACGAGCCGGTCATAGTGATGACCGGCCCGAAGCCGACGAGTGTGCTAGGACAGCACCTCGGCTACGAAAAAGAAGGATTCAGCAGAAGAAAAAAGCAAGACTTAAGATTTGGCCCAACTGTTACACAGTTGGCCCGAATCTCGGGGGGCTACACCCAGTGGGTGCGCTAGCGCGCCCCCACTAGAAAAGAGCACAAGAGTACCTACAGCGACGCGGAGCTCCCCGTCCTTGGCGGCGAGCTGCTCAATGAGCTCCCGGTGCTTGCCCAGGAGACGATTGTAGGCGGCGACCCGGAAGGCGTCAAGATGCTGAAGAGAGCAGAAATCGGAACAAGGCCAACACTCTAAAGATTCGACCCAACTACTACATAGTTGGCCCGAACCTCGGGGGCTACAACCAGTGGGTGCGCTGGCGCGCCCCCACAAAGAAGAAATTACAAGAAAAAGAAGACTTACCAGGACGGCATGCTCTAGGTCGCGCGTCCGCTCCACCTCGGCCTGAGCGAAGGCCTCGAGCCATTCCGTCCGGACTCGCGGGCGGCGACTGACGGCGTCCAGTGCCGCCTCCTCCTGGGTCTGAGTCCCGAAGATGACGGCGCCCCCGCTTCGCGCCGGCTGCGGCACGGCAGCTCGGCGCCCTCCCTGCTGGGGCACCAAGACGTGCTCCCCATTGGCCGCTCGCGACACGGCCAGCACCTCCTCCGACGCCCCTCTCGGCGCTAACACTGACCCGGACGCCGGGACACCCTGCGTCGCCGCCTCCGGACCGGACGTCGGGATGGCCTACTGTGCCACCACCGGCCCAGCCGCCGGGGTGGCCTCCGGCACCGCCGCCCGCGATGCCTCCTCCAAAACCGGCGGCGCCTCTGGCACCGCCGCCCGCAGCGCCTCTTCGAAGATGACGCCGCCTCCACCGCCATCAGCCCCCGCTCACTCGACCATGTCGCCCCGCGGCGGGGTGTCAACCGCCACCTCCAGGACCTCCCGGTCGAGGACCACCACCTCAGCCTGGCCTCCGCGGCCGCGCTCCCTCACGACGACGGCTCAAAGAAAGTCGCCGCCACCATCGTGCCCTCTGGCATCCCGCGCCAGGCCGGCTCCGCGCCGGCTCGCGCCCATGCCACCGTCGCGTCGGTCCAAGCACGGACCGACGCCGCCTCCAGCTCTGCCTCGGCCCGGTTCCTGTCCCACCAGGCCAAGGCCTCGGTATTGTTCATGTCCAGGCTGAGGTTCGAGTCGCCCCGCCCCTCCACCTCGGCCTGGTCGGCGAGGTCGGACTGGCTCCTGCGGAACGCAGCCCCTTTGGCGGCCGAGGCTTCCGCCGCCACCCTCGCCAGCGTGATTGGCGACCTGAAGAAGAAGAAGACAGCATGAGCAAAAAAGAAACAAGACTAGCTCAAAAAATCTGGGCGCAAACAAGAGATGAAGCTTACCCCGTCAAGACCGGGACCGGGGTTGGCCCCCCGCGCCCGCTGCCGCGCTTCCTCTTGGCCGGCCTCCCGGCCCCGGCCGGGTCCGCCGTGCGCTTCGGGGCCCGGGGTCGCGGCACGGTGTTGTCCTTCCCATACGGGCGGCTCGGCGCCATCCCGTGCGAGGACCCGGCTCCACCCGCATCGACGCCTCCCCCGCCCAATGCCGCTACACCAACAACCGGCATCAGCATCGCCCGCATAATGCCATGATCAGTAATTCAAGACACATGAAGAAAGAAACAAGACTTACCCGCGCGACGCCCAGCACCGACGTCGGACTCGGCCTCCTCCTCCCCGCCATGGGCCGCAGGATCCTCTGGCGCCACTGGCGCCACCTGCGATGGAGCCCGGGCGTAAGGATGTCAAATCGCGTTTAGAAATATCTCCCGCGTCGCGTCAGGACGGATGAGGAGGTGCGCAGCAGCAAAGTAAGAAGACCAGACACTCACCTGCGGCGCCGGGTTTGACTCGTTGTATGGCGCCTTGCCGAACCACCAGTCCTCTCCAAGGTTGGCCTTGGAGATGTCGTTCATGTCGCGCGTGATCTGCTCCGCGAACAACCGCGTCGACCACATGCGGTTGGGATCTTGAAGGCCGACCATTTCGTCGATGGGGCAGGAGCGCCCCTGAAGCGGAAGGACCTGGTGCATGATGAACGCGGCAAGGAGGTCAGTGCCGGTGAGCCCCACCTGCGTCCTCAATACCGTCACCCGCTCGTAGGGGTTGACGAGCTCCTGCGACGGGCGCGGCGAGTAGCCCGAGTTCATCTTCGCCTGCGGCGGCACGATGGCGAAGTCCGGAAGGTTGATACGATCCGCCCCGAGGTTGCGGACGTAGAAGAAGGAGTTCTGCCACTTCTTGGCAGAATCTTCCAACGGGATCTTGGGGAAATCCGCCCCCGACCGCTTCAAGATGACGGCGGCGCCGCAATCGGCGAATTCCCCGACCGATGGGCCCTGCTGCTTCATGGAGAAGAAGCGCGCCCAGAGGTCGATCGAGGGCTCGACCCCCAGGTACCCCTCGCAGAGGGTGACGAAGCCGGAGAGCTGGACGATAGTGCCGGCGCCAAGATGATGCGGCTGGATCCCGAAGAACTCCAGGAACGCGTGGAAGAAGGCGCTCACCGGCAGCCCGAAGCCGCGCTCAAAGTGCGTGAGGAAGACCATGCATTCCTGCCCCTCGGGCCGAGGCCTCTGCTCGCTGCACGGTAGGTGGACGCGTACGTCCGTCTCCCGCGGTAGGCGCCGCGTCGCCGGGAGTTGGGTGATGTCCTCGGTGGTGACATTCGAACGAATCCAGGAGCCCGATGGCAGCGCCATGATCAAAGGAAGAAGAAGGAAGATGGACGGCAAAGGAGCTCTGCTCGGAGCAGTGGGCGCCGCAGTGCGTCGGTTGCAAACAGCGGAGCGAGAGCAAAGGGACAGGAGGGCACGAGCAAGAATAATGTCCGCCGCCCCCTGACCCCTGATTTATAACCCTCAGTTTGAACGTGGGAAAGTGGGGAAGTGGGATCGTCTGCACGTGCCCGTTCCACTACCCCGCAATAAGTGTGCACGTACACGCGCAGTAACTGCCTGGGGAAGAGCAACCGGCCCCCGGACGCTGCAATAAATCCGCGTGCGTGGGCCAAGGGCGCGCGGCGGCGGGCCCCGGCCCGTCGCCCAGTCTCGTCACGCGCGTGGCCTGTCAGGCCCCTCCGACTTCTGGGCACCACGTGGCGCCCGCGCAAAGACTGAGGGATTGCCCCAAGATTCGACAGACTCCTTGGTTCCCGCCACGGCCGGGGTGCCGTGATCCGGTTTCCGAGAAAACCGGCACACAGTGGGTGTTGCCGGACCCGGCGCTCACAGAATCCACCTTGCTTAAGGGGGAAACTGCGAAGGCCCACTCATCCGAAGATGGTGGACCTTCACAGCTTCGGGGACTACTATCGGGGGGATGAACCCCGGGCAGGCAACAGAACTCGGATCCTCTTAAAAACAATGGGGCTGGCACCACCCCTCAATACCGGCACACGCTTGGCCGGGTCGCTCAACCCGGCCGAGACCCGCAAGCCGGCCTGACTCGCCGACCCGACAAGACACGACGACTCGGCCCCAACGACCAGTGCAAGACAGCCAAACCCGACATGGCTAAGGCTTCCTCAACAAGCTAGCACCACCCGTGGCGTGCTACGCAATCCGGTCACAGGTCAGCTCCCGTCCCATCCAGGCCGTATGATGGGACGAGTCTTCAATCAGCGATCACTGAGGCAACAGTGCCCCGCCCATGCCTCTGGTCAGCCGGAGCGTGTCAACAGTGCCCCTCACCTACCCGCTGACCAGGGCCGGCGTGGCTACAGTGCTCCCGCCCTCACCATTGACGCCATCAAGCGGCAGCCTGATAGAGAGCACTGTACATGACTCGACTCGGCCACGCCCTGACGATCGACAAGATGGCGCATAGTTCCCCTAGGCACGCGGGGCCCGCACCTAGGGGAACTCGGCGAACCACGAGCCCTCGGCGGGACCCAGCCCGGGTTCCCAGGCACCGACAATACGGACCCACCGACCTGTAACATTACCATTGTACCCCTGGGGGGTTGGTCTATAAAACCCCCCAGGAGCCCACGATCACAGGGGCAAGCAAAAAGCAGAGAACGCATACGAGAGAAAAGCAAGTAAACATAGGACTAGCCACCAAACAGCAACACCGGAGAGAAGGAGCAGCCCAAGCCTTGGCCAGCTTCCCTCCTCCTCCATAAAGCTCCAGGAGCGACATTGTACTATCGATCATCCAACTACACTCAGCAGGACTAGGGGTATTATCTCTCCAGAGATCCCCGAACCTGGGTATGTCCGGCATCCCGGGCCCGCTCATGCCAACCTCGCCTCCGGAGTTCACCAGCGCCCTCGAGCCTCCTCCACTCTTTAGCCATCCCTTGGCATCTGTCGTGCGCCCACCATGACAGTGGCCGCCCGGGGGGCCCACAAGATAGGGGCGTGCCATGTAGGGGTGGGCGCGCCCTCCACCGTCGTGGTCGCCTCGGCTGCTTCTTGGCTTGCACTCCAAGTCCTCTGGATCACGTTCGTTCCAAAAATCACGCTCCCGAAGGTTTCATTCCGTTTGGACTCCGTTTGATATTCCTTTTCTTCGAAATACTGAAATAGGCAAAAAAAACAGCAATACGGGTTGGTCCTCCGGTTAGTAGGTTAGTCCCAAAAATGATATAAATGTGTAAAATAAAGCCCATAAACATCCAAAAGGGGTAATATAATAGCATGGAACAATCAAAAATTATAGAAACGTTGGAGACGTATCAGCAGCACGTATTTTCTCCATAGGCGTGGTGTAGACAGGGCGGTCGGCACCCAGCATGTTGGTGATGGCCGCGCCGCGCTGGCTGACAGGACCCACGCAGCTGGGCCCGCCAGCAGCCGGCATGCCGTAGACGGCGCGGTCGAGTTCGCACTGGTAGGTCTCGAAGAGGTGCTTCATGGCAGCCAGCTTCTTGGCGCTACCGACGAGGGAGACGCGGCAAGCCTCTAGCGTCTCAGCGTTGGCATCTTCCGCGATGGGTGTGGACAGGTCCTGCAGCGCCACTTGTAGCGGGTCGTGGGCGGCCTCGTCGGAGGCTCCGTCGTGGCTGATGATGAGCACTGCCGTGACAGTGCTGCCACCACTGTTGGCGCGAGGGAGTGGGTCATCTGTGATCACCATGTTGGTGGGGAAGGCATTTAGGGATGTCGTGTCGGAGTCGACAAGCATCGGGTCGGTGGAGCCGATCGACTCCGGGTCGGAGGCGAGTTTGTTGGTGATGTCGAGCTTGCCAAGGAGGTCAACGAGGCAGCTCTCGGAGCTGGCAGCGCCCATGCCTGGCGCAGGCTCGTCGGAGAGGCGGATCTCACCAACAAAGTCTGCAAGGCAAGCTGCCGCACAGACGAGCTTTGCACCATGCAGCGCATCGGTGCAAATGCCGTCGGGCGTGCCATGCTGGTTGTGCTCGCTAGGAAGGAACAAGGATCCCGTCCAGAATAGATCTCCGGACGACGGTGCACCTAGCCCCACGGTGGGCGCCAAATGTCGGGGGTTTGGTGCGACATATGCCAAAGGATGGCTAATCATGGTGGGAGCTAGTAAGACATCGTCGGTGCCTGGAAACGGGATAAGGCGTAGACACGAACGTCGGCGAACTTTACCCAGGTTCGGGGCTCTCCTAGGAGATAACACCCCTAGTCCTGCTCTGCGGCGTCTTCGCATGACTACTAAATCAACAAGTAGCTACAAGTGCTCCTTGAGGTGTTTGCTAGAGGAGGAAGAAAGGCAAGGCTAGCTCGCTCCTCTCTCTATGCTGTGTGTGTATCTCAGGGGGCTGAACCCCTGACATGGGGTGACCTAGGGGTTTATATAGGCCTACCCCCTAGGGGTACAAAGGTAATCCAACCGGGTGTAGGACCCGGCTGTCAGTGTCTATGGTCGCCGGCTTCTCCGCCAGCAGCTGGGGTCCGCCGCCTGGTGGGACCCGTCGGTTTTCTTGTACTTGGCCGACAAACCGCGCCTGCCGCTCGCGGGTCTTGCTAGCTGCTTAGCACCGTAGCCATGTTGCTGATGATGCTTGCTTTGTCGAGGAAGGTGTGGCTACAGTCCCGCCGCCTGGTGGGAGATCACTGTAGCCACTCCATGTCTCGTCTGATTAATGGTGCACAGACTTCAAGGAAGGGGAGTGCCGCCTGATCAGGAGTCGGCCTCCCCCCGAGCCGACTGGTCAGGGCTCACGGTCTTCTGGCTTCTCACTGACGGGTAGGGCCCACCGCCTGTGGGCCATACCGATAGCCATTCGTGGGAGCATGGCCCTCTCTGCCATGGATGATGTTGTTGGGGAACGTAGTAATTTCAAAAAAATTCCTACGCACACGCAAGATCATGGTGATGCCTAGCAACAAGAGGGGAGAGTGTTGTCTACACCTCCGTGGACTGCACAGTTCAGCTCGGTGACGTCCCAAGAACTCACGATCTAGTAGAGCTTCGAGGGAGAGCTTCGTCAGCACGACGGTGTGATGACAGTGATGATGAAGTTACCGATGCAGGGCTTCGCCCAAGCACCGCTACGATATGACCGAGGTGGACTATGGTGGAGGGGGGCACCGCACACGGCTAAGAGATCAATGATCAACTTGTGTGTCCATGGGGTGCCCCCCTCCCCCATATATAAAGGAGTGGAGGAGGGGGAGGGCCGGCCCTCTACTCTACAAAAAAAAGACATATCCGTGACATTTTGGACCGAACGAAAAAAAATTTGTCATACATATGACACTTCTATGACGATAATTGTGACAAAACCCGGTATCATCATAGATGTGGTGGGCTCCTACTTCTATGACAAAAAATCATGACAGAAAATGGGCTTTTCGTCCTGGGCGGGCTGGAGATGCAGCTGCATGACATTCTTTGGGCCGTCCATGACGGAAAAAACCATGGTAGAAGCAAGGGGAGGAAAATTTCGGGGAGTTGCCGGTTACGGTGGGAGGTCAGGGCGGAGCGATGCGCATTTCTCTCGTACACGTATGCGCATGTGTGCGAGGCGTTGGGCTCTAACTGAACCCGAGCGATTGCACTGCAGGCTACGCGTTACTGAACCCGAGCGATCGATCGATGGCTGTTAACTGAACCCAATGGAGCGATTCCTTCGCTACTGTTGCTAACTGAAGCCAATCGATGGATGAACAATGAGCGTTGCGGGGGGGTTGGATGAACAGTGAGCGTAGGCGTTGCCTCTGGATGAACAAGACCCCGTGGTGTGGAGGGCTGGATGAACGGTAGACGGTGGAGGGGTGGCCGTGGAGGGGTGGTTGAACAGGACCCCGTGGTGTGGAGGGCTGGATGAATAGTAGACGGTGGAGGGGTGGTTGAACAGTAGCCGGTGGAGTAGCGCGCAGTGGAGGCTGGATGAACAGGAGCCCGTGGAGGCTGGAGGAGGTCGACGGTAGCCCGTGGAGGCTATTGGAGATAGACGGTGGAGATGAACAGTATCCCGTGGAGTCCTGTTTTGCGGTA
>NC_057807.1:447139678-447140565 GCF_018294505.1 Triticum aestivum | reverse complement strand
ACAGGACCCCCGTTTCGACCATAGCGCTCCAACACAAGTCCGTTTCGTCCGTTTTGCGGTACGCCACACCCCTCCCGATCAACAGGACCCCCGTTTCGACCGTAGGAGATCCGTTTCCTCCGTTTTGCGGTACGCCACACCCCTCCCAATCAACAGGACCCCCGTTTCGACTGTAGGAGGTCTGTTTCCTCCGTTTTGCGGTACGCCACACCCCTCCCGATCAACAGGACCCCGTTTCGAACGTAGGAGGTCCGTTTCCTCCGTTGTGCGGTATTCCAGGCCTCATTTCCATCGCCTGTTCCATCCAAGCCCTCCCGATGAACATGACCACGCATTCCGTTCCGACCCAGCCGGTTGGCTCCCACGCGTTCTGTTGCCTCCCGATGAACATGACGCATTCCATTGCCTACCCATGAACACGACGCATTCCATTGCCTCCCCATGAACACGATGTATTCCGTTGCCTCCCCATGAACACAACGCATTCTGTTGCCTCCCCATGAACACGAGCCCTCGCCGTACATATGTGCGACTAGGCATTCGAGACCCCGCCCATATGTACACATACGTGGCCGTATTTTCTTTCTTGCACCGTGGCCGCTGTACGTACGTGTACATGCTACGTGCGCGCCTCTACATCGACCAGTATGTACGTACACGTTCACGACCAGGATGACAACGCTACGTATGCTTCGACCAGGTGGGTCCCGACTGTCAGGCACTTCCTTGCCTGCGAAGATGTAGCTAGTGGGTCCCAGCAGTCAGGGGGTGAATCGTTTTTTTGCCCGGACGCACTTCCTTGCGTGCGAAGGTGTAGCTGTTGGGTCCCAGCAGTCAGGGGGGCAAATCGTTTTTTTTTCTGGACGCACTTCCTTGCATGCGAAGGT
>NC_057807.1:447126805-447139314 GCF_018294505.1 Triticum aestivum | reverse complement strand
GGCGAATCGTTTTTTTTTACGCACTTCCTTGCGTGCGAAGATGTAGCTGGTGGGTTCCAGCAGTCAGGGGGGCGAATCATTTTTTCGGACGCACTTCTTTGCGTGCGAAGATGTAGCTCGTGGGTCCCAGCAGTCAGGGGGCGAATTAGTTTTTTTGTGAAATACGGTGGCCCGTCCGGTGGGTCCCCGCTATCAGGTGGAGGAATAATTATTTTGCGCGTAATAAGGAGGCACTTCCATGCGGCAACCGTGGACCCAGTTGTCAGCCTCTCCATGTACAGTCCACGTCCGATGGAAGTCGTTCCTTGACCACGTTGACCACGCCGCGCCGAGAGCACCACGGCGGTGGACGACGGCGAGGCCAAGGAAGGGGACGACACGGAGCCGGGGAAGACGCGGCAGTGGATGCACACGCGGAGAGGAGTACGAGGGTTCACTGGTTCGGGTGTGCTGCCGTCGCCGCAGAATAACAGGGGGTATGGGTGAGTGGAGGGATGGCCTGGCCAGCGGTGGGAGTAGTAGGGGGCGGTGAGGCCTCTGCGGCAGCACAGCCGGCCACGGGAGGCAGGAGTAGGCGGCACGGCGGGCGCTGCTTTGGGCGGCTGGAGCAAGAAGACCAGAGGTTGAAGAAGCACGACGGCCATTGGATGGACATCGTACGGTCACTACAGCTAGAATCGTTTATATTGACTAAGTTGACAAAGCCCTTGGTACGTCAACTTAGTAGGACCACAGGTCAGCTTCCGAAACGGTGCGCCCCAGATGTCAGGGGGATGAATCATTTTTTGGGCAGGTGAAGCGAGAATATCCGAGATTGAAGAAGAAGCATGGCATCCGTTGGATGGACATCCAACGGCCACTGCTGCTAGAACCGTGTGTTGACTATAAGTTGACAAAGCCTTGCATACCCGTCAACTCTGTTTTTTTAGGGGACGCGTCAATTTAGTAAGGCCAGAATTGTGTGGCAGAGATCTTATAGCCCATTTGAGATTTGTAAGAATGTGTAGCCCATATTTGAATTCTAATGGAATTTACTACAGCCCCATTTACAGTTTGTTAAAAGTACAGCCCATTTCAACCAACCATTCAAAACAGAATTCAATAAAATTTCCCACATTTTGATGGGATCCGAATATTTTTATCCCGAAATTTCTGGTCAGATTAAATACAATTTTAATGTAAATTTATATGGCGTAAAAATCCAATGAAACATTCGCTCGCAACAATTAATGAAATTAAAATTTTCAATATTCCAAAAATAATATTTTATAAAGTAATCACTGTTTGGTGCATTTTTTATAGTTACTACCTAGTTTTTATAATTACATCCCATTTATTATTTCTTAAAGCCCATTTTCTTGTTAAGCCTAATGCATCCCTCCTAGGAAAGATTTGCAGCCCGGCGGGGCGGAGAATAACAACTTGACCTTGCCTGGGTATTCCTTAAAAAAAGTATAGCTGGGCTAGCCATTTTCAGCTTGAAAAAAATTAATATCTGGGCTGGATATCTGGCCTGGGCTAGACGGGCCACAACCCGCCCAGTTAATACCTGCAGCGATGTTTTTGTTGTTGTTCAGAGTAGAAAAATTAATATCTGGGGTAAACATTGAAAAACTCTGCAGTGCTCACACCTCAAAAACACAAATACTGATCGAGCTGCTTGGTCCCAGCTGTCGGCGGCTTCTTGTGCAATTCTCTCGTTTATTGACTACTCCCTCCTTTCCGGTTTATAATGCTCAATTCAAAAATCGCACCAATCAAGGTAGATGGCGAGTGGTGGAATACTTTTTCTAGTTTTGCAAAAGCACCTAATTAATGCTCTTGTTATCCTCAAAAAATTATGTTTATCAATGCATTATTTGCAATGCATGCATGCATAAAGTACATGCATTGGTCAATTTTCTCTTAATACTTGCATGCAATGATTTAATGCACCTTGGAATTTGAACATGTGATGGAAAACAACCAAATTGAGCCTTATAAAATGGAAAAACTAAAATTTTGAGATAAGCCCTATAAACCGGAAAGGAGGGAGTACATAGGTTGACAATGGTGTGGGACCGTGATGTCAGGAAACCAGGAGGAAGCAAAATAAATTTTATATATATATATAAATATATATAAATAAAATAAGGAGGCACTTGCGTACGTGAGGCTATGGACCTGGTGGGTCCCCATTGTCATCCTATCCAAGTAAAGTGATCTCCTCGCCCGCGCGCGCTTTCCACCCGAAACAGTTAGCGCCTGGCGCCCCGCTTCCCGGTGCAGGCGATTGCTCCGCCTTTAAATGACACAAGTGACGTCCGTCCGTCCATCTTCCGCACACATTAATGATACGCGGTTGCCGAGGCGGCTACTCCGGCGCCACATGTCCGTCCCTCCGCCCGCCCACCATTGCTATATAAACTGCTGCGCTGGCCATAGCCGCAGTCATCCGCATTCGTTCCCTTTCTCCTGTCCACACCACTACTGCCCACCATGGCTTCCTCGCGCTCCAGCACTCTTCGGGACGGGCGGACGACGGACCACAAGGAGATAGCAGCCATTGCTGCCAACCGGCTGGCCGGCAGGCAGCCGGAGGACAACGACGTCCCAACAGAGAACATGGTAGTCGACGATCCGGTGCCAACCCCCTCCTCCGCGCCATCCTTGCCGGTGCATTGCACCATGACCATCAGCGAGGCCCGTGCCCAATATATGGATAGGTTGAGGCAGATGCGTGAGGAGCAGTTCCGAGAGGTGCAGGCCGATGCCGCCTACAACCACCATCTCCTCTAGGAGCACCTGCAGGCAGAGGAGCAGATCGCCGTGGAGCGGGCGGAGCAGGAGGTGCTGCTCGACTCGTACCGCTCCTCCCGCAAGGGCCGCCTCGAGTGCTGGCGGTACCGCATGCGGGTGGCGGAGGCTGCGGCCGCCTACAAAGAGGCTAGCAAAGAGGGCGATGAAGCAGGCGAGGCGCTGTTTGGCGAGACCGAGGACGAGGCAGAGGACAATGCCGGCTCCGACGAGCCCCCGCTCCGCTGGCGTCGACGACGCCCTGCTCCACCGACGCCCCGCGGCGCCAACAACGAGGCAGAGGACACCGCCGGCTCCGCCGAGGCCCCGCGGCGCCAACAACGAGGCAGAGGACACCGTCGACTCCGCCGAGGCCCCGCCTCACCAACAACGAGGCAGAGGACATCGCCAGCTCAGCCGAGACCCCACCGTGCCGGCAACATGGGGGAGGATTTCCACTGCTCCGCTGAGGTGCCGCCCGCCGGCAACGAGACAGAGGCATCGCCGGCTCCGCCGAGGCCCCGCCCCGCTGCCAACGAGGCTGCGCCACACAGAAAACGAGGAAGAGTAGAACACGGTAGGTCGCCGCCGCCCGGGTCCAAGTAAGGCCACCGCTGCTACCCTCCGGTTGAAGCCAAGCTAGGCGGGTTAACCATTGACGGCCGGTTAGCTTCTTGGCGGCGACATGGAGTCAGAGAGTTGCGCTGGAGAAGAACGCTGCTTCTACTTAACTGCTGGTGTAGTTGGCTGACTGACACGTGGGCCCAACAGGCCACATGTCAGCTATGCAACTGCACCTGCAGTTAAGTCACTGAAGCTTCTGTTCGGCTCAGCGGGACATAGGTGGGTAGCTACGGTTAATTAATTATACCTCCAGCGCACCCCTTTTTAGTTTTTTTTTTGAAAAGGAGGATGACCCCCGGCCTCTGCATCTGGGAGATGCATGCGGCCACAAACACCCCTTTTTAGTTGAAGAATGTATGAAATGTAATGAAATCCGGCATGTTTATATGAAATCCGATCGTGTATGAATGAATTTATTTCGATTAGTTCGAATTCCTGTATCACTGGCATTGGATGAACATACAAAACAATATGTACTAGCATTATTCCCAGGGTGATCACCACGTTTGCAGCAGTTTCGCATGTACTCCCTTCGGTCCTTTCTAGTCTGCGTACAAGTTTTGTCTGTAGTCAAAGTATCTCTACTTTGACCAATCTTATACAAAAAAGTATGCACTTTCACAATGTGCGAAGTAAAAAGGAACAGAAGGAGTACAAAGAGTTTGACTAGCTTTTTAGCGTTTCTATACATTGCAATCAAACACACAGGCCTGGCAATTCATAGAGAACATTCAAAACAATCGATGATTATGCATCTCAGTGACTCACATGTCAGAGGCAATATTTACTTCACAACTAAAGAATAAAGAAAAAGTTGATCGCCGCTACTGATAGCAAAGGGCGTCCCATTCGAAAATATCAAACGCATATCTTGCTAAAATCAATGAGCAAAATTTGACAAGGTTGTCCCATTCCAAAATATCAAATGCCTATGATTGTGGAATGGGCAGGGTTTGCCATCAGTTCGGACATTGACATGGCACCTCGTGCTAAATAAACCAGATGTTCTTTTTTGTGCAGTTCCACCAAAATCAACCAAATTCGCGCGTAGCTTGTACGATTTCGCCCTTATATGTTGCAATGCCTTGAACTTATGGGCACCTCCTTTCTTGTGGTGGAAATGAATGATTCGATGTATTCATGAACATTTTGTGCAGTTCCCGTTGTAATCAAGCTGAGCACCCATGTTTGCACAAATACAAAAAAGTGATTAGTATAAAGCAAATTGTACTATGAATTGACAGTTTCAATAGGCACATACATGGTCCATGTAGAGCACACTTTTAGAAAAATGGAACTCACCAGAAAGAATCCTAGAACAACATTGTACTCGCGCATCACAGCAAAAAAATGGAGATTTGTCAGTCCTTCTGAGCTGAAGTTAGTTTGGTCTTGTGGGGAGTAATGTAACCATCCTTCAACTGCTCCTTCTGATGAGAAGATAGATAGGGCTTCTTCATCCTGGCATAATCGGAACTAGTCACTTCATGTACTCCATATTCTTCTTCAGAGGAAGATGATCCCTGTTTGCTCGAAAAAAAGGAAAGGAAATATTTAAAATAGCACAGATAAAGCACTTCTCAAGGACAATACCACTTTTTCATGACAGTATCTAAACAGTAGCACAACACCAATAGAGATGACAAAGCTCAATCATATGGATGAAATCAGTGGGTGAGTACCAACATTTGTCAGGAGGCTGATTGTGTAGAGCATACAGATGAAGCACTTCTCGGGAACCATCTGTTGCTATCTACGGGGGTGGCCATGCTTACTATATACTCCTCAATTAGTTTAATGTTTCCAACATCTTCTTGTGTAGTTCCACTAAAATATATGGTATCTTCAAAGAAGATCCCTGTTTGCACAAGTAGAGATAATTATGTATGGCATCAAATCAGTGGCAAAACAATTGCTTGTTCCAGCCATAGCAATAAATTAAGATGCAAAACTATATCATTACTTGTGTCATCACAGTTCCAGTGCTTCATTACAGCACCGGGAGTTGATTTTTGTTTTTCTTCCGCTTGTTCTTCCCCTTCATCACTTGGTTCAATAACAGACAAGCTTCGCCTTCAATGTAAGATTTGGCATGTCAATTAGGGAGCACAAGTATAGTACTAAACTTAATTTTCTGATGAAAGTGGCAAAATACAGGCCGGTAGTTGTGAAATATCCTTATCTTACCTCAATGGGATATTACGATGCACATACAGATTGGAAGTCTTGTCTCCATTTGTGCAGTTCACTAAAATCAAGCAACATTATCATACAAGTAGCACAACATATGAAAGCACACGGCAGAATCATGTAAAAGAAGGCTAGTACTGACCTCTCATGATGCGGAATTCAAACAACTCACAAGAAGAAGATCTGAACCAAATTCGCCTTAACGGATAGGAAGTAAGATCTCCTCTTGTGCAGTTCCACTAAGATCAAGCAATCAAGCAACGTTGTCGGTGTGAAATTTTGGTTGAACTACACAAAACACTCTTAAAACAAAAGTGTTTTGTGCAGTGCAACAAAAGATCACAATGGCAACGAGGTGGAGTAGATAACCCTGTTTACACAGAGGTGCAAAGGAAACAATTAGTGGTCAATAACGGTGGATGACACAGAAGCCAACAAAAAGAAGCATCTACCTTATCTAAATGGGAAAGAAAGCAAGACAGTAGCATTTCTCAAACAGTGGCATTGATTAATATTGAAATAGAGATTATATTAACAATAAAATTTGTTAAACATGTAATTTGCTTTTAACTGTGGCATTGCATCAATTTTCCAGCGGCATTATTAGAGGGTGTTTGTTTACAGTGACATTTTGGTGTAGGGACTAAAAAAACTCCGTGTCAGTCACATCTAAACCAAATAGGAGGGACTTTTTGGGACTAAAAGTGGGCATTTGGGACTAAAGAAAGAAGACCCTGAGGGAGTCTTTTTGGGACTTTTTCCAACAGTTGCCCCTGCCACGCATCACACCTTGTTTCTATAAATTAGTTCATTACTAGGGGTAACATGGTCTTTTATCATGTCATTTAATAACCTCTAGTACATGCTTAGTCCCTGGAACCAAGCAGGTAGGGACTAGGGAGTTTTTAACCAAACAGGGCCATAGATTAACAATAGCTAATGAGTTGCACGGGACAGTGGACACACCAGCACCATGTGCATCTACCGATGTACTATGGTCATGCACAGTCTGTTGCAACAAAGAACAAACAACCAAGGAGCATATTTGTGTTGGTCCCAGTTTTGTTATCTTTAGACACCTTTCCCTATGTGAGTGCAGCAAATCTAGTCCTGCTCAAACTCTACAGTCTTGTCCCTTCCTTTCCTTTTTGAACTAGTACTTTTGCCCCTTCCTTTCCTCTTTGAACCACGTCCTAGATTTATGCGATACAACTTTCCCCACTACTTTCCCCCATTCCTTTCCTCTTTGAACCACGTCCTAGATTCATGCTATACAACTTTCCCCCTTCATTTCCTCTTTGAACCACGTCCTAGATTCATGCTATATACAACTTTTCCCACTACTTTCCCCCACTCCTTTCCTCTTTGAACCACGTCCTAGATTCATGGTATACATGCAGCTAGAGAAATGCATGTGGAGTAAGTAAAATATACCTTAAGGTTCTTGGGGCGTGGTTCGGTGGGAGACGGGACGGCGGCGAAGAAGAAGGGGTCGGAGGCCCTCCCGCACCGCAGCTGGGTGGAAAGTGAACAGCAGCGCCGGTAGTGGATTCCCTTCCTCGCCGACAACGACAGCGTTAAGCCTCCTTCCCTTCCCGGCGGACGGATCCTGTCGGCTCTTTGAGCAGTAGTGAGGGGAGAGAGAGACCAACGAAGTCTTGTTTAGATCTGGAGAGGGCGAGAGAGTGTGAAGAGAGCAACTACAAGCGTTGAGGCTCCAGCGGGAGAGGGCGAGAGAGTGTGAAGAGAGCAACTAAAAGCGCTGAGGCTCCAGCGTGTATATATATACTCGAGAGAGAGAGTGAAGCGTGCAAACCCTAGAAAATATTTTGACCAGTCAAAGAATCCTCCTGGCAAAAATTATGCTCAAGTGTAGTTATCGAACCCGAGACCTCAAGTTTGATGAGCGAACAGGCTAACCAGCTACACAACCCTCACGTTATGTTCAACGAGAGGAAAATAACCTTTTATATGTTCCTGCATTCGTGTGACAGGCATGCCGTGTTTTTTTTTGTGTGTGTGTGGGAGTCATTAGGATTTCAATCATAATCGTGTCATGTGGCTTTGGTGGTAAGACTATCCACAGTGGTGCAGAAATAATGCAGCCTTAGTCACCTTACCTCTCTCCATGTAGTACGTTTGGTCCCACAAGTAGTGAAACAAACAAATTAATAAGAAAAATTAAAAGCGCCAGCGGTGTATCTTACTACCTCACACATCTCGCTACTGCTCGGGAACACTGTCCAATTTATCCCTCTGTTCGCTCACCTACTATTTTAAGTGAATCCTTATTATAACATGCACACAAATTTTGGGCACTTGTATTCGACTTAAGTCAATGTGCCACTGTATCTCGTATACTTACTACTCCCTCCGTCTAGGTGTAATAAGTAACGTTAGAAGGTGCAACGGGACCAAGGTGCGTGCGTGTGCGTGTGTGTGTTTAACAGCATGTGTGTGTTAGAGAGTGCGACGGATCGACCTACTCCTACAGAGATATGGTGTGTAGTGTACGATTTTAGCCGCGAGAGTCGGTGCATCCTCTCGTTTCCGGGCGTGTCCGGTAGGGACATGCGGACAGCAGCCACGCCCGCTCCTGACCAGCCTGGCCACCCAAAGCCCCTCCACCGCCCGCGCGTGCTTCCCGCCCGAAACGGTCAGCATCGCTCCAAAGAATCAGTGTCGCATTCATGCCCGGGCAAAGCGGACGCGACCTCTCACTGGCGCAAGAGTGATGGTTGCTTTGTCCGTCCAACTTACTGTTGGGTCTATGTGATTTGACAGCTCATTGGTCTTTGTTACTGAGGTGGTAGGACTGCTGGATGTCCCACGCTTTCGGCGAAAGGAGGTAGTAGATTACAATTTTTTCCATTCTTACAGCGGAGGAGTGCAAGAGCAGTGAAAACACGCAGGCTTAGTGATTACATGGCCCACCTCACACTATCACCGTGCGACACGTAACTCTTTACATAGTACTCCCTCCGTTCCTAAATATTACTAGATGAGTCCCCGCTCGTTGCCGCGGAACAGCGGTATATCTCTCTGCGCAAAATTATTGATTTCATAGAACTAAAAAAAATCTATAACCGCATGACAAATGTGGTAGCCAAACTAAATAAACTCCCATCATCATTTAGATCATCCCACGTAAGGAAAAAAGATCAGCCAACTCCTACTTCATAATGGGATTATATTTTTCTTTTTGACATGTTAATGGGACTTAAAAGCTCACTTACATGCATGCTACCGGTGCATGCTTGCATGCAGACATGTGGATGTGATTTAAAACCTACTCGCATGTGCCACGGTATTTCTGCATTCTTGCATGTGGCTTAGTGCGGAGCCTCTCAACGTCTAGATCAGACGGCTATTATGACTGATTTACTTCATCTAATGGCTACGTCAATTTTGATGATGTGGCTCAAGGAGAGGATAGAGAATTCCTAGTAGTGGGGGCTAGCTATTACTAGTAGATTCCACTAGGTGAACTACATACGGAACAAAATGAATGAATCTACACTTAAAATGCATCTATATATGTCAGGACCCCGACTCGATGTCACATCGATCTAGCCGGTAACACCTCATATCACTTTGCGGCCTCACGCACGGTATCCCCACGGGTGTCGCCTTACCTTTGCCCGGGACCGTTTACGCCTTTTGGCTCACGTATATGATAGTGTCGCTAGCATCCATATGATAAAGAGCCCGGGCTGACATGACTAGTCGTAAACCCAAAGTGGCACAGACTTACAGGAACAGGCATCCATGACCCAGCTTCGAACGTGTCGGTCATCAGCAAGTGGGTCCGGGCTGTAGCACTGGGCTAGCAGGACTCCGGTAAACCGGGCTGTAGCGGGCTAACAGGACTCCGGTACTCAAAGCGTGACATTTCCCCGAAGGGACAGACACAGGAACGAAGAAGGACACATGCCGGCCAGCCTAAGTGTTCCAGAGCAGTAGCAAGCTACCATGGCTCAGCGGTAACACTAGGAGACATTTCCCGGTAAGAGAGGCTACTAAAGATAAACAACTAGATAGTCAGATCCCACACATACCAAGCATTTCAATCATACACACAATATGCTCGATATGTGCAAATACAACAAAGCATCACAACATGACTCTATGACACAAGTACTTTATTTAGGGCTCAGGGAGCCATACATAACATACACAAAGGTACGGGTCTCACGACCCAACATACAAGTCATACAGTCATACAAACCAGCAGCGGAAGTAACTTGTCTGAGTACAGACAACTAGTAAAATATAAGAGGCTTGGAAAGCCTAGCTATACTACGTGGTCCTTCACAAGCTCAGGGTCACCACCTGGGTCTTTAGCCTACTCGTTGATGTCAACGTCTACATAGAACCCATCAGAAGGGGTTGCAGCGTCTTCTGTAAAAATGTAAATTATAGCAACATGAGTACAAAGGTACTCAGCAAGACTTACATCAGATCCTACATACATGCATATTATCAAGAAGGGTTGGTGGAGTTATTGCAGCAAGCCAGCTTTGACTCTTGGCTAGACTATCCTACGATACTCCAACTTGAAATGGTTTTGCGCACACGAGTCCACTACTCACCAATTCAATACACTACCGAGGATCCACCTCCGTCTTCCTACGGAAGAGCCATCCTCGGCACTCACACTTATCTTGAGGCTTTTAACAGTTTCCATTTACTTGTCTATGAACTGTATAGGCAACCAAGTAGTCCTTTACCGCGGACGCGGCTATTCGAATAGATCATGATAACCCTGCAGGGGTGTACTTCTTCATACATGTTTCCACCACTTAGCGTCTGCACACAACATGTGCTCGGCAGACTTCAAGCGAAAGCCGACGTGGGTGTAGACCACGACCTACCTAAACACTTAAGCCTCTAGTCCAGGTTTATCGCCTATTCAGGTTCCATCCGCAGGGAGTCCGGCCGAGGTTTCCCATACGGCCCCGAACGATGTGAACAGGGTTCCCGAGATACCTAACGGGTATTCGGTACACCCGGCCACGTACCTACCACATCACAGCCCACCCCTACGGTCAGCGCTGTCCACGGCCTCCAGTAGGCTACAAACACATGAAACTACTTGCAACTCCTGGACAGAGAGATAGGGTGAATAAGAAGTCGAGCGGGGTCATATTTCAGGGCCCAATGCATGGTAGCAGCTGTATCTTAAATCACGCATACAGATCTCAGTGCTTAAGGTCGGCTTCAATGAAACAACCCACCATGTACTCCTACATGGCCTCTCATCGATACCTTTACCAAATCGTGTTCACCACACCACTCTCATTACCGACATAATCATTTCACTCTAGCCCATCACCCAGATGAACCAGACCTGACACGACTCTAAGCATAGCAGGCATAGCAAGGTAGGAACAACACATACATATGGCTCAATCAACTCCTACACATGCTAGTGGGTTTCATCTAGTTACTGTGGCAATGACAGGTCATGCAGAGGAAATGGGTTCAACTACCGTAGCACACAGCAGTTTGAATCGCGTTGTCTTAATGCAGTAAAAGAGAGCAGGAGCGAGAACATGGGATTGTATCGATATGATCAAATGGTTGGTTGCTTGCCTGATGGTTCGATGCACTGATACGGTTCTTCGTTAGGGTAATCATGGTACTCCTCGGAGGCAGAACCTGTCGCAAAGGACACCGATACACAACCATCACCAAACAATGTGCAACAATATGATGCATGCATGAAACATGGCAATATGAGTGTGTTGGGCTAATGCAACTAAAACCAGAAGGGTTTGAGCAAATTTGAATCAAGGATTCAAATTTCAAATTCAAATATGGCCTTTTAAATTGCTTTTCCTTGTTCTGCTTAAAACATCAATTTAACTTGTTTGATCATGCATGAAAATAGTACAGATGGATAGATTGGATTTTTCTGATCATTTTTCATATATAATTTGTCCAATTTGGAGTTACAGAATAAAAGTTATGAATTTTTGAAGTTTAAATTATATTCTGGAATTTCCTGATTTAAATTAAATCCAGAAATTATAGTTATTGCGCCAGCATGATGTCATCATGACGTCAGTGGTCAACTGCGGCTGGCTGAGGTCAAACCTGACGTGTGGGGTCCACACGTCAGTGACAGGGGGGTTAAAAAGGGTTAAATTAATCCTAATTACTAATTAGTGGCGCTGGGGCCCACTGGTCAGTGTCAGGGGGTTAACTACAGTGGTTAGCGCTAATCCTAATTAGCTACAGGGCTGGGCCCACCTGTCAGGGACTCAGGGGGGTCCTGCCGTGGTCAAGGTGGGTCAAACCCACCGGCGACGTGACGCCGGCGAGGCCCGAGACGGCGGCGCGATGCGGGATCGCGCTACAGGGCACGGGCGAGGCCGTTCTTGGGCTCGTTGGAGAGCTCTTGCTCCCGCGCGTCGAACGGTGGTGGTGGCCGAGCCTGGGGTGGCTGGTACCGTCGACGGCGAGCTCGTGAGCGGCGGCCGGAGTTCGGGTGCGGTCGGAGTCGGCGTTGCAGGGTGTTTGGGGAGGCGTTGGTGCGTGCTGCGTGCTCCTAGTGAGGCGTGGAGCACGATAGTGTGCTCGGTTGGGCGCTACGGTGACCGTGGCCACGACGGCGACATCGCCGGCGGCGTGGAGCTCTCGGCCAAGGTGGGGCTAAGGCCTAGAGGTCGAAAGAGACCCGGGAAGAAGGGGGAAACGACTCGAGGGCTCACCGCGGGTGCAGTGGGCGTCGAAGCGGGCTCGGAGACGCGCTGGAGACGGCGAATTCGACGGCGATGATGGTCGGAGCCCGAAGAGGGGAACGGCGACGTGGCGGCGATGCAGGGCTTCCGGAGGCCCGTGGAGCGGTGGGGAGGAAGAGGGGGTTGTGGCGGAGCTTCTGAGCTAGTCGGGGGAGCGAGGGGTGGCCGGAGACG
>NC_057807.1:447113739-447126559 GCF_018294505.1 Triticum aestivum | reverse complement strand
GTTCGGCCGTGTGAGAGAGAGAGCGAGGGAGAGGAGGGGAGAGCCGAGGGAGAGTGAGAGAGAGCAGGGGGGGAGGCGTGGCGTCGTCCGGGGCATCGAGCGAGGAGGGGAGGGCAGGCAAGCAGGGAGAGAGGTGGCGTGGCGCGGTGGCGCGCGCGCGCCGGCCACCCTCCCCTCCCTCTGTCGAGGACGAAGACGACAGAGGAGGGAGGTGGGCTGGGCCGGCTGCTGGCTGGGCCGACCAGCTGGCTGGGCTGCACAGGGAGGAGCCCAGGTAAGCTTCTCCCTTTCATTTTTTTCTGTTTTCTAATTTCTGACATTTGTTTTGATTTAAATAATATATTAAATCATTTATTTAACTTATGCCAATTTTTGCAGGGGCTAGATATATTATTCCAGAGCTCCTTTATAAATGGCATAATATTTGGACCATATTTCATATATATATAGAAATATATTTCCAATGCAAATATTTATGCATTAATTCCAAATGCCCAAAATAAATGTCCATGAGCCACTAAAAATATTGGTTTGATTTTTATCTCTGTCCAATATTTTCAGAGAGCAACATGAGCATTTTCTTGGACCTTTTTGGAGAAATTTTTATTTGGGTCATTTTCAAAATGATTCTGAGGGTTTCACAAATCCCCATTTCAAGTTAAATGGAATTTTAAACATGATGCACACACTCTAATGCATGACTAGCTAGGGTGTGACAACTCACCCCCACTCAAAAGAATCTCGTCCCGAGATTTGGGTTCCTCCGGAAAGAAGGTGGGGTACTCGAGTCGAAGACGATCCTCCCTTTCCCAAGTTGCTTCATCCTCAGAATGGTGCGACCATTGTACTTTGAGGAACTTGATGTTCTGGCGTCGAGTGGTACGCTCGGCCTGATCGAGGATACGAATGGGGTACTCTCGATATGTAAGATTATCCTGGAGATCAAGCGTTTCGTGGTCCACTTCACGGATAGGATCCGAGAAGCAACGCCTGAGTTGAGAAACGTGGAAGACATCGTGGACTCTGGAGAGATGCGGAGGTAGTTCCAACTGGTAGGCAACTTCTCCTTGTTTGGCGAGAATGCGAAAAGGTCCAATGTAACGAGGAGCCAATTTGCCTTTGATACCGAAATGATGGGTTCCCTTCAGAGGGGTGACCCGAAGATAAGCCTTCTCGTCAACCTCGAAAGTCATAGCCTTATGTTTTCGGTCATATTGACTCTTTTGACGAGATTGGGCTGTTTTCAACTTTTCACGAACGATGCAAACTTGTTCTTCTGCTTCCTGAATCATATCCGGGCCAAAGAATTGTCTTTCCCCGGTCTCTGACCAGTTAAGGGGTGTTCGACACCGTCGTCCATAGAGAACTTCAAAAGGGGCTTTACCCAAGCTAGATTGATAGCTGTTGTTGTAGGCGAATTCGGCAAATGGAAGACACTTCTCCCAGTCCATTCCAAATGAGATAACAGAGGCTCGAAGCATGTCTTCTAGAATTTGGTTGACGCGTTCCACTTGACCACTCGACTGAGGGTGGAAGGCGGTGCTAAAGGAGAGACGGGTTCCCATAGCATTTTGGAAACTTTCCCAAAATCGAGAGGTGAAAAGACTTCCTCGATCCGAGTTGATTTCCAAAGGAACACCATGAAGAGACACTATACGGGAGATGTATAAGTCTGCCAGCTGGCTAGCGGTTATACTCTCACGAACAGGCAAGAAATGGGTACTTTGGAAAGACGATCGACCACGACGAAAATAGCATTATTCCCTCTCTTGGTCCCGGGAAAACCGGTAATGAAATCCATACCAATTTTATCCCATTTCCATTCAGGAATAGCTAAGGGTTGAAGGGTGCCAGCAGGCCGTTGGTGCTCTGCTTTTACACGACGACAAACGTCGCAATTAGCAATATACTGAGCAATTTCTCTCTTCATCCTAGTCCACCAGAACCTCTGGCGTAGGTCCTGATACATCTTAGTACTACCGGGATGAATAGTGAGAGGAGATTCATGAGCCTCCTTAAGGATCAACTGCCGTAGATGCTGGTTCTTGGGAACCACTAGACGGTTCTCAAAGTACACAACACCATGATCATTTGTGGAGAAACAACTAGCACCTCCGCTAGCAATGTTCTCCTTGATCTTAGCTATTCCCTTATCTCGCTTCTGGGCAGCAATGATTTGATCCGTAAGAGTAGGTTTCGCCACCAAGGTGGAAAGAAATCCTTGAGGAACAATGTGAAGGTTAAGCTTCCAAAATTCCTCATGGAGAAGCGGTTGACTTTGTTGTAACATCAGATTGTTACAATAAGATTTACGACTTAGCGCATCAGCCATGACGTTGGCTTTCCCTGGGGTGTAGGTTATTCCTAAGTCGAAATCTGTGATCAACTCGACCCAACGTCTTTGCCTGAGATTCAAATCCGGTTGGGTGAAGATGTACTTCAGACTTTGGTGATCAGTGAATATTTCGCAACGATTACCGAGGAGGTAATGTCGCCAGGTCTTAAGTGCATAGACTACGGCTGCAAGCTCTAGATCATGAGTAGGATAATTCTCCTCATGTGGGTGCAATTGCCGTGAAGCGTAGGCAATTACGTGTCGATCTTGCATGAGAATGCAACCTAGTCCTTGTCGCGAGGCGTCGCAGTAGATAACAAAGTCCTTGGAGAAGTCTGGCGGTACCAGTACGGGAGCAGAAGTCAGGCGTCTTTTCAGTTCCTGAAAGTTGTGCTCACATTGTGGAGTCCACTCGAACTTCTTATCTTTCTTGAGGAGTTCGGTTAGAGGTTTAGCAACCTTGGAGAAGTTCTCGACAAAGCGACGACAATAGCTCGCTAAGCCCAGAAAGCTCCGAACTTGCTTGACCGATTCAGGTGGAGTCCAATTAAGGACGGCTTGAACTCGCTCAGGGTTAACAGCAATACCTTTACCAGATATTACATGACCCAGATAGGTCACTTCTGGCAACCAGAATTCACATTTAGAAAATTTGGCATAAAGGCGATGCTCTCGAAGTTTCTGCAACACTAGCCTTAGATGTTCGGCATGTTCTTCCTCATTCTTGGAGTAGATGAGTATATCATCGAGGTAAACCACGACGAATTTATCCAAATACTCCATGAAGATTGAGTTCATTAACCGAGAAAAGGTGGCTGGAGCGTTGGTTAAACCGAAGGACATGACGGTGTACTCGTATTGGCCATAACGAGTAACAAAGGCCGTTTTAGGAATGTCCCCATTTCTGATTTTGATTTGATGGTAGCCCAACCTCAAATCCATCTTGGAAAAGACTGAGGATCCAGCGAGCTGATCGTACAGGTCGTTGATCCTGGGAAGTGGATATTTGTTCTTGATTGTGACCAAATTGACAGGTCGGTAATCTACAACCATCCGGTCCGTACCATCCTTCTTCTTGACGAATAGGATGGGGCAAGCCCACGGAGAAGAGCTAGGTCGGATGAAACCCTTTTTCAAGGACTCATCGAGTTGTTTCTTAAGCTCGGCTAGTTCTAGGGGTGCCATCTTATAAGGTCTTCTAGCAATCGGAACGGTTCCTGGAATGAGGTCTATTACAAACTCAACATCCCTGTCAGGTGGAACACCTGGCAATTCCTCTGGAAAGACATCCGGGAAGTCACGGACTACCGGAACGTCCTCAAGGTCTGGCAAAGGGCTGGCGTTAAGAGAATATAATTGTCGCTTGGCTATTCGGGTCAAGACATTGACTATCTTTCCCGAAGGATGGGTGAGTTGAACAGTCCTAGAGAAGCAATCGATTTGGGCATGATGAGCCGACATCCAGTCCATACCCAGAATGATATTAATATCTGAAGATTTAAGGGCTATCAAAGACGCGAGGAAAACAAGTCTGTCGACTTGGATTTCATTTCCATAACTTACCCTAGAGGTCTGCCATCTAGAACCAGGGGTAGAAATTTCCATAGTGGATGGCATGTCACAGAATGCAACGTTATGCAAACGAGCATAACTTTCGGATATAAAAGAATGAGAGGCTCCTGTATCGAAAAGAACAGATGCCGGGTGGCAGTTAACAAGAAGCGTACCAAGAACGACGTTGGGATCCTCTTGAGCTTCTTCGGCAGAGATACAGTTGACATGGCCACGTGAAGCGGTGACCGGCTTGGCGTGGAATATTTTTCCTGTCGGCTTGCCACGGCCAACAGCTTTAGCAGATTGATTGGGGTTAGTCTGGGGACACTCACGCATATAGTGGCCAGATTCCCCACACTTGAAACAAGTCACGGAACTGGTACGTGGAGGAGCATTATTGGTTGGACCCCCATAGGGCTTGGCCGGTACAGACTGTTGAACGGGGCGAGGCGCCTGGAAGGATGGCCTCGGTGTGAACCTGGGTGGCAGGGCGGTGTTGGGTACCCACACGCGGCGCTTCTGAGGACCAGCACCGGATGAGGAACCCATGTCACGGCCGTGCTTGCGTGTTGCGTCATAGTCAGTCTGACCAGTTTCAGCACTGATGGCTTTGTTGACAAGTTTCTGAAAAGTTGTGCACTCATGCAGACGGAGGTCACGGCGAAGCTCAGGACTAAGGCCCTTACGGAACCTTGCTTGCTTCTTGGCGTCAGTAGAAACTTCCTCGGTTGCATATCGTGCGAGATTACCAAACTCCCTGCTGTAAGCATCCACAGAAAGTCGGCCTTGGGTGAAACTGCAAAATTCTTCACGTTTACGGTCCATGAGACCCTCCGGAATGTGATGTTCACGGAAAGCCTCGCTGAACTCAGCCCAAGTAGTGACATGGCCCGCTGGGCGCATAGCTCCATAATTTTCCCACCATAGACTGGCGGGGCCTTCAAGATGATATGCAGCAAAGGTGACCTTGTCAGCCTCCGCTACCAGCGCGGAACGCAGTTTGTGAGAGATACTGCGAAGCCAGTCATTAGCGTCAAGAGGCTCGACGGAGTGGTGGAACGTGGGTGGATGCAATTTGATAAAATCACTGAGTGACACCACGTTAGTCCTCTGATGGTGTGCTGTGTTCTGTTCAATACGCTCCAACAAACGGTTGGTCTCCCGCTTGTTTCTCTCAGCTTCCATCATAACCTCGGCTAGGGAAGGGGGATGAGGCAGATTTGCATCCCTGACTTCACTACCTTCGGCCTGCTCTTGAGAAGCAGGGTTAGCGCGCGTGTTGACCATCCTAGGTAAACAAGACAACGATTTGTCAGGATGATAAAATTCCAACATAGGATACAAAATGTAAGGAATAACTCGGAATGCAAGATGATCATCCGTATGACATGGTAGATACAGAAACTGCTTCTTTATTCCATCGTCATACACACCATACAGGGTTTAGTACAAGACCAAACAAGTACTATTACGGTGAAAAGAGGATTACATCTCATCGGAGGCATTCCAAGCTCCTATACATTATTTTTCTACACCTCCGGAAGGAGTACAAACTAGGTCATATCCCACGAGTCACGCGGGACGATAGACGACACAGCTAGTGCGAACTAGTGATACTACCGCTAACTCAGACCGATCCGTAGTAGTCCTCGTAGAAGTCACCTCCATAGCCTGGAAGCTCAACATGATCATCCGGGAACAGACGATCTCGCGGAGCTTGTGGACCATAGGGGCTAGGATGAGGCCTTGGACCAACAGACGGTGGCCTGCGGGGACCGCGAGGTGGGGTGATGCCTCCTACATCACGCCAAACCATCACGTCTGGCAGAGCAGATCTCACAGGATAGAGATCGCGCATATCTGAATATCCAGCTTGCACCGCCGGTGCGAACCGAGTCAAAGTGGCCCAGTGGTCAGCACGGGTATTGAAGAGCTCTAACCTCAAGGCCCGATTTTCACGGTCCTTATCCTCGAGCATCTCAGCAGTGGTGCGAGTCCGTGAATCCTCCTGAGTGGGGTCAGCATAGATAGCTTGGAGATACCCTTGTGCTCCCGGAAGTGATCCTGGCATATACCGGAAATCAGAGTCCCGAAATAAACCAGATCTGACTCGCATAATGGTCATCATAGAGTAGGCGGCGTCCTGCACAGCCATCTCAATAGTAACCCCGAGTCCATAGGAGCAGTGAAGAGGCTCGGTGGATCCAGGATAAGATGGAAATATCCTAACAGTGCAGAGATACTGGCTTTGATTAAAGTCTTGGAATTGCTCTTCGACCGTGTACTCAGGATACCAGCGGTATCCAGCCTCAGTCATTACCCTGACCAACTTGGCAGTATGGCCGGGTACAACTAGGCATCGAGTCAGGCGAACCACTTGATTGAGGTCGCGAGTGGCCATCTGAAAGCACAATCATAATGCAAGGGCATTAGAATTTCTAGCAAAATTTCGGCAGCATAACAGCTGTAAATGCTCAAGAAGGATTTTGAGACATTTGACAAAGGATTTCGTACACACTCAATCATCATCATATCAAAGTTCTGAATCCATTCTAACAACATAATGTGGTAGTAGAACTGAACTAGGCTTGTATCCATCAAACTTATAAGGTACTACTGATTAGTAACACGTGATCCTGATAGAGAGAATAGATCCTAATTCCTTAACCCCCGGTGGAAGAATGGACTGACTCAGATCAGAATGTCATGAGATAAAGGAGTAAAAAGAGCCTTACGTTCCATCCCACAATCAATTCCCCTACATATAACTAAAGAATTTCTAGACTCAACATCGACCAGTTTGGCTTGGAGAACCTACAGGCAGTCCGGCTCTGATGCCAACGCTGTCAGGACCCCGACTCGATGTCACATCGATCTAGCCGGTAACACCTCATATCACTTTGCGGCCTCACGCACGGTATCCCCACGGGTGTCGCCTTACCTTTGCCCAGGACCGTTTGCGCCTTTTGGCTCACGTATATGATAGTGCGCTAGCATCCATATGATAAAGAGCCCGGGCTGACATGACTAGTCGTAAACCCAAAGTGGCACAGACTTACAGGAACATGCATCCATGACCCAGCTTCGAACGTGTCGGTCATCAGCAAGTGGGTCCGGGCTGTAGCACTGGGCTAGCAGGACTCCGGTAAACCGGGCTGTAGCGGGCTAACAGGACTCCGGTACTCAAAGCGTGACATTTCCCCGAAGGGACAGACACAGGAACGAAGAAGGACACATGCCGGCCAGCCTAAGTGTTCCAGAGCAGTAGCAAGCTACCATGGCTCAGCGGTAACACTAGGAGACATTTCCCGGTAAGAGAGGCTACTAAAGATAAACAACTAGATAGTCAGATCCCACACATACCAAGCATTTCAATCATACACACAATATGCTCGATATGTGCAAATACAACAAAGCATCACAACATGACTCTACGACACAAGTACTTTATTTAGGGCTCAGGGAGCCATACATAACATACACAAAGGTACGGGTCTCACGACCCAACATACAAGTCATACAGTCATACAAACCAGCAGCGGAAGTAACTTGTCTGAGTACAGACAACTAGTAAAATATAAGAGGCTTGGAAAGCCTAGCTATACTACGTGGTCCTTCACAAGCTCAGGGTCACCACCTGGGTCTTTAGCCTACTCGTTGATGTCAACGTCTACATAGAACCCATCAGAAGGGGTTGCAGCGTCTTCTGTAAAAATGTAAATTATAGCAACATGAGTACAAAGGTACTCAGCAAGACTTACATCAGATCCTACATACATGCATATTATCAAGAAGGGTTGGTGGAGTTATTGCAGCAAGCCAGCTTTGACTCTTGGCTAGACTATCCTACGATACTCCAACTTGAAATGGTTTTGCGCACACGAGTCCACTACTCACCAATTCAATACACTACCGAGGATCCACCTCCGTCTTCCTACGGAAGAGCCATCCTCGGCACTCAGACTTATCTTGAGGCTTTTAACAGTTTCCATTTACTTGTCTATGAACTGTATAGGCAACCAAGTAGTCCTTTACCGCGGACGCGGCTATTCGAATAGATCATGATAACCCTGCAGGGGTGTACTTCTTCATACATGTTTCCACCACTTAGCGTCTGCACACGACATGTGCTCGGCAGACTTCAAGCGAAAGCCGACGTGGGTGTAGACCACGACCTACCTAAACACTTAAGCCTCTAGTCCAGGTTTATCGCCTATTCAGGTTCCATCCGCAGGGAGTCCGGCCGAGGTTTCCCATACGGCCCCGAACGATGTGAACAGGGTTCCCGAGATACCTAACGGGTATTCGGTACACCCGGCCACGTACCTACCGCATCACAGCCCACCCCTACGGTCAGCGCTGTCCACGGCCTCCAGTAGGCTACAAACACCAGAAACTACTTGCAACTCCTGGACAGAGAGCTAGGGTGAATAAGAAGTCGAGCGGGGTCATATTTCAGGGCCCAATGCATGGTAGTAGCTGTGTCTTAAATCACACATACAGATCTCAGTGCTTAAGGTCGGCTTCAATGAAACAACCCACCATGTACTCCTACATGGCCTCTCATCGATACCTTTACCAATCATGTTCACCACACCACTCTCATTACCGACATAATCATTTCACTCTAGCCCATCACCCAGATGAACCAGACCTGACACGACTCTAAGCATAGCAGGCATAGCAAGGTAGGAACAACACATGCATAGGGCTCAATCAACTCCTACACATGCTAGTGGGTTTCATCTAGTTACTGTGGCAATGACAGGTCATGCAGAGGAAATGGGTTCAACTACCGTAGCACACAGCAGTTTGAATCGCGTTGTCTTAATGCAGTAAAAGAGAGCAGGAGCGAGAACATGGGATTGTATCGATATGATCAAATGGTTGGTTGCTTGCCTGATGGTTCGATGCACTGATACGGTTCTTCGTTAGGGTAATCACGGTACTCCTCGGAGGCAGAACCTGTCGCAAAGGACACCGATACACAACCATCACCAAACAATGTGCAACAATATGATGCATGCATGAAACATGGCAATATGAGTGTGTTGGGCTAATGCAACTAAAACCAGAAGGGTTTGAGCAAATTTGAATCAAGGATTCAAATTTCAAATTCAAATATGGCCTTTTAAAGTGCTTTTCCTTGTTCTGCTTAAAACATCAATTTAGCTTGTTTGATCATGCATGAAAATAGTACAGATGGATAGATTGGATTTTTCTGATCATTTTTCATATATAATTTGTCCAATTTGGAGTTACAGAATAAAAGTTATGAATTTTTGAAGTTTAAATTATATTCTGGAATTTCCTGATTTAAATTAAATCCAGAAATTATAGTTATTGCGCCAGCATGACGTCATCATGACGTCAGTGGTCAACTGCGGCTGGCTGAGGTCAAACCTGACGTGTGGGGTCCACACGTCAGTGACAGGGGGGTTAAACAGGGTTAAATTAATCCTAATTACTAATTAGTGGCGCTGGGGCCCACTGGTCAGTGTCAGGGGGTTAACTATAGTGGTTAGCGCTAATCCTAATTAGCTACAGGGCTGGGCCCACCTGTCAGGGACTCAGGGGGGTCCTGCCGTGGTCAAGGTGGGTCAAACCCACCGGCGACGTGACGCCGGCGAGGCCCGAGACGGCGGCGCGATGCGGGATCGCGCTACAGGGCACGGGCGAGGCCGTTCTTGGGCTCGTTGGAGAGCTCTTGCTCCCGCGCGTCGAACGGTGGTGGTGGCCGAGCCTGGGGTGGCCGGTACCGTCGACGGCGAGCTCGTGAGCGGCGGCCGGAGTTCGGGTGCGGTCGGAGTCGGCGTTGCAGGGTGTTTGGGGAGGCGTTGGTGCGTGCTGCGTGCTCCTAGTGAGGCGTGGAGCACGATAGTGTGCTCGGTTGGGCGCTACGGTGACCGTGGCCACGACGGCGACATCGCCGGCGGCGTGGAGCTCTCGGCCAAGGTGGGGCTAAGGCCTAGAGGTCGAAAGAGACCCGGGAAGAAGGGGGAAACGACTCGGGGGCTCACCGCGGGTGCAGTGGGCGTCGAAGCGGGCTCGGAGACGCGCTGGAGACGGCGAATTCGACGGCGATGATGGTCGGAGCCCGAAGAGGGGAACGGCGACGTGGCGGCGATGCAGGGCTTCCGGAGGCCCGTGGAGCGGTGGGGAGGAAGAGGGGGTTGTGGCGGAGCTTCTGAGCTAGTCGGGGGAGCGAGGGGTGGCCGGAGACGACTTCTATGGTGAACGGCGGCGACGGTGGTGTTCGGCCGTGTGAGAGAGAGAGCGAGGGAGAGGAGGGGAGAGCCGAGGGAGAGTGAGAGAGAGCAGGGGGGAGGCGTGGCGTCGTCCGGGGCATCGAGCGAGGAGGGGAGGGCAAGCAAGCAGGGAGAGAGGTGGCGTGGCGCGGTGGCGCACGCGCGCGCCGGCCACACTCCCCTCCCTCTGTCGAGGACGAAGACGACAGAGGAGGGAGGTGGGCTGGGCCGGCTGCTGGCTGGGCCGGCCAGCTGGCTGGGCTGCACAGGGAGGAGCCCAGGTAAGCTTCTCCCTTTCATTTTTTTCTGTTTTCTAATTTCTGACATTTGTTTTGATTTAAATAATATATTAAATCATTTATTTAACTTATGCCAATTTTTGCAGGGGCTAGATATATTATTCCAGAGCTCCTTTATAAATGGCATAATATTTGGACCATATTTCATATATATAGAAATATATTTCCAATGCCAATATTTATGCATTAATTCCAAATGCCCAAAATAAATGTCCATGAGCCACTAAAAATATTGGTTTGATTTTTATCTCTGTCCAATATTTTCAGAGAGCAACATGAGCTTTTTCTTGGACCTTTTGGAGAAATTTTTATTTGGGTCATTTTCAAAATGATTCTGAGGGTTTCACAAATCCCCATTTCAAGTTAAATGGAATTTTAAACATGATGCACACACTCTAATGCATGACTAGCTAGGGTGTGACAATATACATCCGCATGTGGTTAATGGTGAAATCTCTACAAAGACTTATATTTAGGAACGGAGGAACTACTAGTATAGTACTAGTACGTACTGTAATTTATCAGCGAGATAAATTTGTACAATGCTATGAAGCTTCCAGCTCCTGTTACATGTATCTTGCGTCCAAGGTTACCCGTTGCAACATTTCATCAAATACAAAGGAGACTAACATGCATGCTATTGCATCTCAATGATTGACAGATCATAGCAAATATGTACTCCCTCCGTTCCAAAATAAGTGTCTCAACTTTGTGCAAACTTTAGTACAAAGTTGTACTACTACTAAAGTTGACACTTATTTTGGAACAGAGGCAGCTAAAGAAAAAACGATCCATGCAGTCCCTAGCCCTTGAACCGTGAACCCTGACCAGGTTTCAATTTGCTGGCAACGTTCGAGCTTCCCAATAAATGAAGTTTGCAACCTTTTGACCGTCGGATCATTTTGTGCAGTTTCACCAAAATCGAGATGAGCATCCCTGTGGCAAAGAAATTGAAGAAGCATGATTAGAATAAGATTACTAGGACTAGTTGATGAGACATAAACTCATCACAAATACAGTACGTAGAAGCCAGTAAAGGTATCAGGTATGTGCGGGGCAAAGAAGTAGATAAATATCCATAGGGAGTGATGTGGGCAGCTAGAGCAGTGGTGCAAGCCAGCTGTAAAGGGAGTTGTACCTGAGGGACATAGCTCAACTTTGAGGAGGGCGGCGGGATGCGGCAACTGCCCACATCGCGGCAGTGAGCAAGGGACGAAGGCAACCTCACCGGCTTTGTGAGAGAGAACGGCGGGGACCCCTGATCGGGACGTGCCGACAGTGGGTTTTCGCCCTCGGCGACGGCCACCACATCTACACTAAGCATCCACCCCTTCCCCAAGCGGACATGATCCGCCGGGATGTTAGAGATGTGGCCACAATCATTTTGTGTGAGAGAGTGTGAAGAGAGCAACCCCAGCAAGCAACCGTGTAGGCTGGCCCGTCCTGACTATGTATATAGTGGAGCAGTTTCCTTTTCTCTCCATATGAACCTATCATATTGCGTACGTGCCACTGAAGAAAAAAAATTATAAATGACGCGGCACCTACTACTCGTTCTCCTATAACCTTGCGCTTGGCATCTCCAAAATATTAACCTTGCGATTGGCTCTTCGCCTCTTCGGGAAGTCGAGCAATAATGGTAGTGCAGTATATATAGTTCTGGCTATATGAGACCAAATGAATTGTTGCACATCCACCACGTGGGCGAGGGTCGAGGGGCGAGGGAGAGTGCTACTACATACAGAGCAAAATGAGTGAATGTACACTCTAAAATACGTCTATATACATCAGTGTTTGGAGTATGTACTAGTAGTTCATATTAAAATCTACTAAAGGTCATATATATTCCAAACAATATGATATAATCTCTATAACCAAGGTAGTAGGGACGAGGAGTAAACGGAGGGAGTAGTAAATTTTTCTCCTCGTCCTGCGAGCCACCGCGCGCATGGGCGAGGGAGGAGCAAGCTTCACCTCATCCTGCGAGCCACCGCACCCGTGGGCGGGGGAGACGGTGTACTAAGCAAGCTTCTCCTCGTTCTACGAGTTGACGGGACACATCAAAAGTACTCCAGTGTATAGAGCCTTGCCTCTAAGGTAGGCCCCACATGGTTTGCCTCTTTTTTTAATTTAACATAACGCGTCAAGTCGCAATTTGTTTGTTCACCCGTGGTAGACGATCCTCCCTCCACCAAGTGGACAACCAGTACACGTGCCAAATTACCACGTGGTCTGCCTTTTTCATACAGAAATGAGCTCCACCGTGTACCCGTGCGGGTGTGGTTGGGAAAGAGACGGGAGTACGTGCGCCGTGCATGCACCTCTTCTCTTCGTGCACGTCCCCCACCTACGTGGGTGTGTGTGAGAGATACAAACCGCGTTCG